>NC_085026.1:8498000-8555500 GCF_963692335.1 Osmerus eperlanus | reverse complement strand
ATGTCTGTCTGTCTGTCTGTCTGTCTCTCTCTCTCTCTCTCTCTCTTCCTCTCTCTCTTCCTCTCTTCCTCTCTGTCTCTCTCTTCCTCTCTGTCTCTCTCTTCCTCTCTGTGTGATGAACCCAGTAGGTCACATGACAATTGAGTGGAAGGTTACAAAAGATTTGAGTTAAGGTTATAAAAGATTACAGCGGGAGGTAGGCTAAGCAATTTCCTGATAAATTAACCACAGACTCTCATTCAATTTAAAAAATGCACCACGTGACCTAAATCTGAGCTACTGATACCATGCGGTTTCGTAAATAAGCATCCTCGTGCATTATAGGTGAAAAAGCTTTTACCAAGAATTGTCAGTCATTCCAATTTCATGTATTAACTTTTCAGTGTTTTGCAATGTCAACAATTACTATGTATCTGGCAACCATCCAAATCAGCGTAACATTCTTCAGCAGTCTTCTGTTAGTCTTGCGCACACGCCCAGCATCTTGTAGTGAGTTGATCATGTCTGAGGGCAAAACACGGGGCGGAGCCATGTCGCTTCTATTTATAACCCCTACACACAGGGAGCCTCTTAAAGCGATTAGCAGGTCGGATGGAACTGTACTCTCACTCAGTCACATCCACGGCATTATCTTTACCTCGTGTTGATGACAATAGTTTTACTACCGAAAACGAGAACACTGAACCCGTCCAGCTTACATTGGCAATGTGTAATGGCAGGCATATTTTTACAATCACGCGTGGCTATCAAAGCACCTGATTTAGAAGTGGCAAAATATCAGGAGACTAAACATTGACCCTAAAACTCAGGACACAGTCTATCCCCAGCCCCTTTAGCCCTCAGTGAGTCGCCCCAAGCGCGCAACCTGGCACAATTCCGGCATGCTCAATGATTATATCAAAGGAGACACACACCCGGGGTTCTCTGAGCTTACCACCAATCATATTATCACAGATTAATCTCACGGTGGCCCCAGGTCTATTTGCCGAATATTGAAAATGAAAAACCCTGGCATTTTGGCCGCGCTCCACAAACCTGTCTGCGCGTGACGCAGGAGGAGACTACTTAAAGGAGGATTAACGCTGGCAAGACATTAAATTCAACCTCCCTCGATCCAGACGCAGCGCGCGACCCATCAACCTGATCTGAAGATCGAAAATAGGAGGGCTTATCGTAATCAGCCCTTCAGACTCCCATGACAAGGAAAAGTGTAGCAGCGTCGCGGGAGCGCTGAGCAGCGGACACAGCACACTCGCTCTCTCACATGCAACTCCGCACGGCGCGCAAGAGAGAGAGAGAGAGAGAGAGAGAGAGAGAGAGAGAGAGAGAGAGAGAGAGGAGAGAGAGAGGGGGACGGCGGTTTCAACACGATATCAATGCATTTGCCAGATAAACTCGGAACCTCTGGAGAGTGACAACGAACGGGACGTGGAAATAACCACAATTTTGCAGGAATTCGACCAGAGTGCCGCGTGCCCTCGTCTTCTCCGGATGAACAGAAATGGGGGAATGGACCATACTAGAGAGGCTCCTGGAGGCTGCTGTCCAGCAGCACTCTACTATGATAGGAAGGTAAGAATTAATCTTCAACCGTTTATTTGAAAGGTACAGAAAGACGTGTTGTTGATGGCTGATTGTGACAAGCAAGGACCGTTGTATCGGTCACAAGCTTACAGAAGTAAAGCCAGATCCTTAAAAAAAAAAGTAAAACATTTCAATGCATATTTACATAGCCTAAATACATGTCCAGATGTAAACTATGATCAATACACAAGTGCTAGATAATACTGACACAGACATTAGTTTATCACATAATAAATGCACATACCATCCCAAACCAGTGCTAAAACAGAGTTGCGTGCAGCAGTTTTCCGTTTCAGCACTGGACAGCTCCCCAACACGCGCTCGTTAAAAGACTAAGTGAAGCACAAAATCAAGGCACACAGAGTACATTTACAATGAATAAACCTCAATAACAGACATTATATTTACACGTTGCTTGTTTTTTTGTTGTTTTTTTAGGATCCTACTAACTGTGGTGGTGATCTTCCGGATTCTAATCGTAGCAATAGTTGGAGAGACAGTCTATGATGACGAGCAGACCATGTTTGTTTGCAACACCCTACAACCGGGCTGTAACCAGGCTTGCTACGACAAGGCTTTCCCAATATCACACATCCGATATTGGGTTTTTCAGATAATTATGGTTTGCACACCGAGTCTTTGTTTTATTACATACTCTGTGCATCAATCAGCTAAGCAGAAGGAGCGGCGGTATTCTACCGTCTTCCTGAGTCTGGATAAGGATCAAGATTCAATGAAACGTGATGACAGCAAAAAGATTAAAAACACAATTGTTAACGGAGTACTTCAGAACACAGAGAACTCCACCAAAGAATCGGAACCGGACTGTTTGGAAGTCAAAGAGATTCCCAATTCGGTCATGAGAACTACTAAATCAAAATTGCGGCGACAAGAGGGTATCTCGAGGTTTTACATAATCCAAGTGGTTTTCAGAAACGCGCTGGAAATAGGTTTTTTAGTGGGTCAATATTTCTTGTACGGATTCAACGTCCCATCGGTGTACGAATGTGATCGATACCCCTGCATAAAAGATGTCGAGTGCTACGTTTCCAGACCAACGGAGAAGACAGTTTTTTTAGTCTTCATGTTTGCGGTCAGTGGTTTTTGTGTGGTGCTGAATCTGGCAGAACTCAATCATTTGGGCTGGAGGAAGATCAAAACGGCCGTGCGAGGTGTGCAAGCTAGGCGGAAGTCCATATATGAGATAAGAAATAAGGACTTGCCCCGCATGAGTGTGCCCAATTTCGGTCGCACTCAGTCCAGTGACTCTGCTTATGTGTAGCACATGGAGACACTAATAGAAAATGGACAATGTGCAGTGAAAAAAAAAAAGTAACCACAATGAACGGGATGGACGGATGCTCGCGCCTGATCCATGTCATCCTCAGAAGAGTGGGCAGAGTTTTGATTTGTTTGTCTTTTACTGACTTTTTTGCAGGCGTGAATTACACGTTTGTTGACTTATTTGTTATATTGCACTGATGCAACTTTTTAGTAAACGTTTCTACTCGTGTAAAGCGCTAAATAGAGACCATGTTGACGTGTTCACGCATCCTCTCTGTGGGCTGGTCTACTGTACTTGAAGAGAGTCAATGCAAATTGCACTAAGAGGTGAACACGGGGATCCAAGCCGAACCCAATATGTGCTATTGACGGTGTTTTTAAACATTTTCCACCGACTTTTGACACCAACCTATTTCAGCGACACAATACACACCGGCTGAAGTAAAAAAAAAAAAAAAAAACTATCCTCCAGATTTATATATGCATAGATATATATAAATCCATTTTGACTATGGATCGACCTAGTTGAAATACATCAGCATCATTCATGTTTTTTGTTGCCTGTGTTGCACCACTGACCTTAACGTATGTAATCATTCCATTGCTATATAGCTGACTTGCAAAACAGTATCTGGTGGATTTGCTGCAAACGCTAACGTCTGTGACTTCCTTAATTTATAACACACCAAAGCGCCCACTGCTTTCATTTGTGAAGTGTTTTCTTGCTTTTGTGTAATCAAGTGCCATACTTGTATATAAAACATAATATGTGTACATATAAATATATAAATATATATATATATATATATAGTATTATTCATCATGAAAGCTAATTCCCTTGCTTGGAGTATGCTCTATGCCGCCCAATTTCTTTTGTTGCTTTAACTGTATTTGTTGTGATTTAAATGAAAAGGATATATGGCATTTTCTCTATATACTTTTGTTTTGCAAATGACTGGAAAAGAAGTAAAGTGCTAGTCTTTTTTATATACAAGAAGGAAATGTCTCTCCACAATCAGAATTGATCGAAACTCAAAATAGCACAAATTGACATTTTTAACAAAGTAATGGGCAAAAATAAAAATCTACTCTCTGGTGCTACAGTTTTTCATAAAATGGTTTTCAATGTAACCAAAACAAGTCAGAAAAAAAAACATCTTTTCTGTCCAAAAATAAAAGTGGGATTCATGTACACCAGAAACGTGTGAAGTGCAGTGCTTTCTGTCTTTACTTTCTGAGAGCTTGAGTTGCCTTATCAGTGCTGTCCTATAGTGTCAGCTTTTGCTTGGTGCAGTGGGAAGGCTCGCCACACCCACTATGTCACTCCCCACAAGAAGACCCCCCCCCCCCCTCCCCGCTCCTTGATCCTCATCTCACCAGAATGTGTTGCTCAGTGGCTTCAATGCATTTTATAATGGGGATGCCCCCTGTGACAAACATCAATACCCTATGTTCCCTGTTGGGGAAGCTCTATGAAAAGCACCCACTCACAAATCCTGCTGTCAGCCCCTGGTCATGTGCTTAACATGTAACTGTTTTCAATGTTTCAGTGTTGAGTTTGGGCCTTTGGCCAACACAGACACACCCTGTGTATTGTAGGGATGTGAGATACCTCATTCTTATCGATACAGGGGGCAGACCTATTAAGTCTTCTGCTCATCCCTTCTTCTCTAATTTGAGGAAGAAAAGAAAGCAAGTGAGCTGCTCCGTCTGAGGGGAAGAGTGCTCTTCATGAAGGTCATCAGGAACAAGAACACAGAGAAAAAAGAGAAAGTGCCAAACTGTAGTAGACGCCCACACTCCTGAGAGAGAGAGAGAGAGAGAGAGAGAGAGAGAGAGAGAGTAGACGAGAGTAACTGAAGGAGAGTGGTAAGGGGCTGACCAGAGAGAGTTTGGATGCAAGAATGACTCGGCAGAGTTCAGAGAAATGAAGAGGCCGAGGACTGACCCATCCATCTCGCACTCAGTAGGGACGCAAAATCTCTCCCTGGCTCACGAATTTAGGCAAAAAAAAGAAGAAGGAAGAGGTGCAGTTTGTCAGCTTGACTTGATGCAATGCAGTGCTTGCCTTTCTTTCCTCACACACACGCCTCCTTTCTCTCCATCTCTCCTTCATCTCTTCATCACTTGTAGGTTGTCATCCTGTTTTCCGTTTCTGATCTGTCTTTCAGATGCACAAACCTATACTGTACAGTGAAAAAGGGAGGGATTTTGTTGTGCTACAAATTTTTATGGTCCAAAAATCAGTGAGCCTCATACATGCCAAGGACTATCTTTAAACTGTACTCATACTGTAAATGTGTGACTGTGGACAGTCACCGTGTCACTGGTTTTCCCTGCACACATTCACCTTGGTATCTTCACTCACCGCCACTCGCAGCTAAATGCCAAAATTACTGGGTTATGTATGAATGCAATTATGCATGCTGTGTTGCATTTCACATCATGTGAGAGTTGGATGTTTCGGTTAAATATGATATGGTACCTGCGTTGCTGTGTCCTTTGTGTAGAGAGACAGAGACAGAGAGAGAGAGGGGTGGAGAGAGAGAGAGAGAGAGAGAGAGGGGTGGAGAGAGAGAGAGAGAGAGAGGGGTGGAGAGAGAGAGAGAGAGAGAGAGAGAGAGAGGGGTGGAGAGAGAGAGAGAGAGAGAGAGAGAGAGAGAGAGAGGGGTGGAGAGAGAGAGAGAGAGAGGGGGGGGGGAGAGTGATCATGTTACCTAGGGAGCTAGCTGGAGGTGCAAAACATATACACCTCTCCACCTGGATCAGGTCTGTGGATCAGAATTGGAGCATGCAGACACAGGAAGAGAGATCTTCCAGAGCAGCCCAGCATTTATCTAGAGTTTCGGTACCTCCTCTCCCAGAGCGGGGCCCGACAGAACAGGACTGCGGCCGTCCTGGTAGAACGCAAGACAAGACTTAAGGAACACCACCAATTTCCACTGATTGCAGGTGCTTAAAATAAAGACAGGGGAGGTTTTTACAGGATCATTTTAGCTTCTAATCTTTGTCATTTATCTCAGAGCAGTTGCCGGTAGAAACGCCCCGGGATCACGGAGAAGTCTTCTCCCCTGGATGCTGCAGAGAGCGGGTATCCACCTCATGAAGGGAAAGCTGCTTTTTTACGAGTAACCAGCGACTCCATGTCATTTCATCCATTTCTATTTCACACTTTAACAAGGAGCTTGCCCGGAAAACACACAGGCCTCCATAAAAAAAATCAATACTCCTTCCTCGACAAGCTCCAATCTGCTTGCATTCTGTCTTTTGATTAATTCTGTGTCAATACACACGATATGGAACGGGGGAGTAGATTTCATTAGGGAGAAATACACAAAATGGAAACTGTTGTCTCTAAAAGATGAGAATATACTGTATTTGTATAATTGTTGCCGTTTCTCTCTGTTTGTTTTGTAAGCATCTTGTCATCTTGAGTTATGTCATCTTGAAGCCCATAACAACCGTAAAACTTATTATTTCCACATTTCGAATCTTTTACACTTGGTACCCCTGTCTCACTGCTGTCTAGATGTATATAAGTCAAGTGCTGTGTTGAAAGAGGATTTTATGCTGAAGAAATTCTCAACAACTTAGTTTTGACACAGCCTCACAAGCTAAGACTCAGCAAAAGCTCTCTTCTATATAATACAGCATCTAATCCTATTCTCAAGAGCACTGCAGAGAAACCGCTAGCACATTGGAACAGATTTAAGGGGAAGATTTTGGACGTGAATGCCAGATATGATGTTTTATGCTGAAAATGCAGCTTCATAAACGTCTTGTTGAAAAATGACTTCATGAAAATGGTCAGTTGCAGTTCCAGAACTACAAAATTAATAAAATAGTTAGCACAATCTATTAATCATTACTAATTGACACATATTTAATCAGCAACATATAGTCCTACTGAAACAGAATGGCCCATGCGTTAAGCCTTCATCTAAGCCTTGACCCCTGTTTCATCCAATGACAGTTTAGTTCTATAGTCCATTTGCAAAGCCGTTGCCCCCGGAGACGGTGGTTCACAGAGTGTGAGACCACTGATGCATTAGCGGCTTCCATCTCTGGATGAACACACAGGGACTCATAGGTCAGGAGCTGGTTTCACGGACAAACCATAACTGTGACATCCAATACCATGTACCCAATACCCATGGCTACGGTATAACATGGTTATGTCATCGTCCAAAATCTCCCTTGCATGCAATAGTTGCCTTGTCCTGTGAAGATGTGATACGCCACCAAAAGGACAAACGTAGATGTTCTTGTTAATGTTCTTTGCTATAGCAATACAGAAGTCTAGTGGTTGTGGGTCCCTAACATAGTAAAGCAGCCAGCAGTGTCCCGGCTGGTAGGCTTGACATGCGAAGGACAGGCTTGTGCTGTGGCAGCTGTTACTGATGTGGCCGGGGTGGTTAACGTCTGTATTTACGACGCTCCGTGGCAGCGGCTCTACATCACAGGGTCCCCCCCTCAGTAGAACCCGAGAGCTGGGGTGGAGGGGGGTGGAGGGAGGGTGGAGGTTGGTGGAGGGAGGGTGGAGGGTGGTGGTTGCAGCCGGCAGAAAGGTAGAGGTGGTTCTCAAACTGCTACCACATGAAATAATTATCACCCACACAAGGTCGGCATTGGTTTAAAACTCCAACCCTGCATGGCCTTGTGTCTCTAAAGGATCTTTGGGATAGACCTTGATCACAAAACATATCACGTGTGAGTTACACATACTTGACTTATCACACATAAACCAGTAGGAGGAATCATGGGACCTTCGAGTAGGGCCTTCTTGTGTCTCCACAGACCTAACCTGTGATGTACACCACGGCACTTTGACCTGAAAACGAACCCCACAATCCTTGGTGCCCGCGGAGCCATACCCATCCATTTCCCCTTCTTTTAACAATCTGAAAGGGAAAGACTGGCTCCGGGGCCTTCTGCTTTAATTCTGCCTTTTGCACAGATTACTGCTTGAAAGGGTGAAAGCAAACAGAAGAAAACATTGGAAGTGGGTCTTTTGATCCACCGAAGCCAAAAGCTATGAAATTAGCCTGCTTACTGCTCCAGCACATGTGCACCACATGTTCTAGGCAGATATGGCTTCTGTTGAAACAAAACAAAAACAACCCAGAGGAGGATGGTACAGTATGGCTGGACCGTGTTGCACCCTGAAGTCTGACTGGGGAACAATTCAGCCTCCTCTTTCTCTCTCTTGATGTCTCTGTCTTTTTTATGAGTTTAAATGTCTCTCTTTCTCTATGTCTTTGTGTCCTGCTCTGTCTCTCTCTCCCACTTTCACTCTTCCTTTCTTTAGCATGTCTCTCTTCATGTGACTCTATAACCGTGTCTTTCTATGTCTCTCTTCATGTGACTCTATAACCGTGTCTTTCTATGTCTCTCTTCATGTGACTCTATAACCGTGTCTTTCTATGTCTCTCTTCATGTGACTCTATAACCGTGTCTTTCTATGTCTCTCTTCATGTGACTCTATAACCCTGTCTTTCTATGTCTCGAAGCTGCAGGCTCCCCTCCCTGTTCACCCTTGCTTGGTCCCTGGTGTTGCCGGTTCATGTGAGGGGACATGCTGTAACACCTCTCTGGGATCTAAGAACACCAGGCCCGTCCTCAGATGACCACCCCCCAACACACACACACACACACACACCGATGAAAGCCTCCAAGCGTGGAGAAACAAAGGGCCATGTGACAGTGGCAGCACCCATTCGGATGGGGTGGAGAAGGGGGGGGGCGGATTTGGCTGCAAGGACAGGCCTGCTCAACAATCACTGCTGAGAGAGCCCAGGAAAGGTGATGCCAGATTAATGTCTGATCCCACTTTTAATATGACCTCTTGGATTAAGGGGGATGGGGGGGGGGGACTTTGGATTATGATTTGATTTGCCACCTAGGGGTTCAAGGGAGGACAGCGCCCAGCAAACCTGCAGCCAATGCAATCATCCCCTTTGCTTCCACAAAGACACAACACATTCAAATCGGTTGGTATTTTGAGTGAGTCAGGATAATAAAAGTTTCACGTCTGAAAAAATACAAAAACAGCCTGGTGCCTGTATTTTTTTTTTAAATGCGCCTTCCTGAGACACTGTATTATACTAAATCAGCAACTTGGCTCAGGAAGGCATAAGAGCGGTTTTTACTTGGCAGTGCTTACAATCGTTACACTGTAGGCCACACCGCAGAGGAGAGAAACCTTAATGATTTCCTTTTCCTATCGTGTGCTGAATCTGCTCCGTCCGTAAGGTGAGGTCCATGCTGGCACCCCTGCCTGTGGTAGCCCTTCACTCTTTCCATCCCTCGCTCTCTCCCTCGCTCCATCTCTCTCTCTTCCGCCCCAGGCCTCCCTGGTGGCAGGTATAACAGACACCCCCTGCTGCATCGCCCATCGACCCTGATAAACGTTTAAGTTCCACGCCATTGGACAGCCAATAAAAATCAGTGGCGGGTCGAGGCTTAATCAGCCGCAGTGGTGTTCTCTCTCTAATGGGACAGACACAGAGCCACAAAGAGGAAGAAGGAGGGAGAGAGAGAGAGAGAGAGAGAGAGAGAGAGAGAGAGGAACAAAAGCTGGGTGGATAGTTTGATCTCCAGCTGAACAAGCTGAAGGCCTTGTCTCTTTCTCCCTCTCTGTCGGCAGTCCACTCACATTCACATGTGTACACAACTCCTGTGTTTTGTAAAGTCTAAGCGGAACAGCCCCAGCTGAAAGCCATGCTAATAGTGATCTGATTTAGAGGGTGGCAGAAGGTGTACACTCCAGCAAAAACAAGAAGTCCGAAGCAGCCTGTGAAGTCCAGCACCCAAAAGAGCTCCCTCCATGACTTCTCACATGCAGCACATGCTCACAGGACGCCATGCTGCTCCTCCTCTGGTCTAGTTCACTCAGCGCTACCTCTGGACTCTGGGTGAACCATACAGCTGTCTCTTCTATTGCTGTTTCTCCTCTGCATGTCACCCCTACCTCCCTCTCTTCCTCTCGCTCTCTCTCTCTCGTCCCTTCCATCCTTTCCTTGGTCTCCCTCTCTCTCTCCCCACCTCTCTCTCTCTGTCTTTGGTACTCTCCCTCTCCCCACTCCCCTCTCTCTGCTTTCTCTCCCACTCACCACCCCTCCCTCTCTCCTCTCTCGCCAGCTCTCTCTCTCTTTTTCCGTGTCCTCCTCCCCCTCCTCTCTGATGTGGCAGCCCTTTGGTGTGAATCACGTGCTTGTCTCGTCCAGGCCAATAACACAGAGCTGAAATCACACTTTACAGAACAGCCAAGCAAAGCCTTAATGACCAGCAACCCATCTTACAAGCTGCATCTCCCACCTAAGATCGAGTTGGAGAATATGCTCGACTGTAAATTCACAGACCCCCAGAGGACTCTGTCTAATTTACAGTAATGTAAGAATAGATGCTGAACGAAATAACCAGACAAACACACACACACACACACACCAGATGATGTCTGCTACCTTTAGCTACCATTAAAAGATGGTTCATTATTTACGTAAAATCACACATTTCCTCTATGAGCCAGACTTGCTAATGCAGCTCTTGCCTCTATCTCCCTCATCACAGGACATGGGACATTTAAATGTGTTAGTAACCCAGCCAGCTGATGCAGATGGTTGCACTAACCCTAAGATGCCCCTAAGACGCCAGGCGCGCACACACACACACACACACACACACCTACACATGTATCCACATGAATAGATACACACACATAGACACACATGTAAACACGCATGAAAGAGTGAGAGATCTTACATTAGAGAGGGAAGATCCTCTCCCACAAACACACACACCAGGAAACTCTTGCCAGGAGAAGCCATAGCGCTGTGTTAAGCTCCTTAAAACTTGCATGGCAGTCCAGTTTGATCAGAAAAGGACTCAAATGAATCCTCCTAAGTGTGGTCTAACACCATCCCCCGAATGTGGCAGAGCCTGTCTGAGGAGGGGGGGGGGGCTTGGGGGGCAAGATTAGGAAGGTTTGTTCATGTGTTCATCGCCTTCTAGCTTACTGCCAACTGAGGAAAACATTGACCCAATGCCAAGAATCATTTCATCGTCAGACTGGTAGCTTACAGCCATAGCCATATTATGAAATGATAGTTATAGAATAGCAAGACTCTTCTTAGGTCATCGTTAATGAAGGGAAAACAGATCGTCGAATGATCCCAGGGTAGAATGGGTTTCCCGTGGGTTCACCATCGAGGCATACATCAGCTCATGCAGCACCAGGAGACAGCTGATAAGAGGGAGCATCCGGCTGACATCAGCTCCTGTAGGGCGGTCGGAGTGTCCTCAGCTCTTTCCTTGAGGGCCACACTACATGGGTGACAACCACAGACACACACACGCGGGTGACAGGAGATAGAGAGATACACCAACCCCTCATTAGCGGGACCCAGCGACGGATGCGGGCAGAGGGGCAGGACCGGAGAGCAGGTGATGGATACGGGGACTGAAGGGCTTGGGGAGGGAAGTGCAGACAGAGTGCACTGGAGGGGCTTCTATCGGAGGATGGAGTGCAGGGGAGTGTGAGTGTGTGTCGGGGAGGGGGGGTTGACCTTTGTGGACAATGCTGATGTTAGGGAATGCTTTCATGCACGGCCTGTTGGTTGGCAGGAATGGCCACCAATATAATTTCATACTGTGTTAATACAGTTCAATATATGTGTTTCATTCTATTTTGTTCTTTTTATTATCATTTTTTAACATTCATGGTTATTTCCATGTTATTAACAGTGCTGAGATTCTATGTTGTGGAATTGGAGTCCTCATGTTGGTCTGGAGGTAGAGTGGAGACAAGCTGGTCGTCCTCCAAACGAGGCTGTGAGCTCACGTGACCACTGAGAACAGCTGCCCTGCTCTCTTTGCCAAAACAGAATGGGGGATGTCCTTTGCCGTGTGGGTTTATTTCCATGTAAGAACCACGATTCGCAATAAGAAACAGAATAGCCGGCCATAAAAACAGAAAGCTTTCTGTAAATGTGAGATGAGCAGTCAGTGTTTATGGTCTCCCACACTGTCATCAATACAGTTTTACAACACACATCCATGCACATGTCAAATATCGTTTTTTACAGGCAACACATGCAAGATCCATTCCTTTCCATGCTAATGAGTCACAGTGTTGCAGAACCACAACAAATTGATTATTTTAGTCATTTATTTTGCACCAGATCCTCAATATGGAACCAACCCACAACAACTGTACATCATGTTCTCGGCAATAAAGGTTCATTAGTTATACAGTCTATACTGGTCTACTGCTCCTCTTGAATGTTAGGCTGCAAGCCCACCTCCTCCTACACACAGTCATGTGTACATATGCAGCCTGTAGTAAGGAAGATGATGTTCAATATATTTCTTACAGGAACTGGGCTGGATTGGACGGACTGGACTGGTTCTATGTCATCTTTCTACACACTTACAGTCCAGAGTCTACCATAGAAACTACAGTGCATTTCCTATAGGGCCTTAAAATGAAGCAGCCAATCAAGGAATGCTTCCATCAGGAACACTCAGTGATTTAAGGAGAGATATTTACTCTGTGTGGGACTGGGAACCTGCCTGAACCCTTGGCGTGAACCTGACTGCCCAATCCCAGCAAAACATCTGCTCCATGGTCCGGCATTGCCCCTCCCATAGGGATCTGTAAGGGAGAGTTAGAGAGAGAGAGGGAGGGAGTCGGTGAGAGAGAGAGAAGGACAAATCAAAAAGAGAGACAGAAGGAGAGAGAGAGAGAGAATAGAAAACAGAGAAACCTATCAGAAAGAGACCGAGACCGAGGGAGAATGTGACCTCTCGACATTCAGACACACCATATGCTCCCACCTCCACCAACCCACCCCTCCTCTCCCGCTCCTGAGTTAACGAGCATGCTGTAATACGGCTGCTAACTGGGAGGCAATCTCACCTCGCCCACGGCCAATGGACCAATGGCTCGTATAACTCACATCATCTCTTTCCCTCCCATCCAATCCCAGTTAGAGTGTGATTCATGTGCCAATCAAATTGCAAGTCTATTCTGTGCCTGGGCGTGATTCAGCAGCATGTTCACTTGACGCGGGGCCCTTTGGAGAGACAAAGCTATCAATTGTGACCAACCATGGTTATGTACAGTTATGTACAGTATAATGGAAGTGGTGTGTGTGTCTGTTTGTATGTGATGGTGTGTGAGAGAGTGGCGGCTGGATTGATGTGTGTGGATGGGTGAGAGTGGGGGTTGGGTTGGTGAGTGTGTGTGTGTGTGTGTGTGTGGGAGTGGGGGTTGGAGAGTGTGTGTGACAGTGGGGGTTGGTGTGAGTGAAGACATGGTGGCGTACACAGGAACCTTCGGTGTGAGTTATCCGCCAGTGCTGCAGCAAGAGATCTGTGATTGCCGGAGTGCCAGGGAAGGTTTTAATTATGTTTTCTTTTATTCAAACGATTAATCCTGGAGCCCAGAGCACTGAGAATCCCCCCGGGATGCGCCACACATCTGGCCAGGCCAGCGCCATTATCATCCCCCACCCTCCCTCTCAACCTATATTCTGCTCTTTCAATCTCTCTTTTTCCTCTATAAGTGTCCATCTCTCTCTCCCCTCTCTCTCTCCATCATTCTCTTTCCTTCTCTCTCTCTATACATCCCCCCCTACTCTTTCCTTCTCTCTCTCTCTCTCAATCCCCCTTTCTCTATATCTACCCCCCCCCTCTTTCACCACCCCATCATGACCCCCCCCCCCTCACACTAACAGCTCTGCAACTCCTGTCGATGCTCTCTCCCCAGTCATTTGCATATCGTCAAAACACAGATGTATGCAAATGGATGTAAATGTATGCATTGTATGGAACACGTAGCTGCATTTAAAACCAAATATAGATTCTCACAACTGTCTCCACATGTTTAATGTATGCTCTGTAGTCATATGGTTAACGGGTGCGTTATACAGGATGTTCATTCGGAATGAAATGTATGTGGCATCAGATCTATAGAGAGCTGGATTTAAAAAAAAATATTTCGAGGAATCTCACGCGGGGATATAAAGTTAGATTTTAGGAATATTTAACATGGTATCAACAATTTAGACACAGACTGTGATACAGCACACACACACACATATATAAACACAGGCAGACACAGATACACACGTGTGCACAAGCCCACACACACACATCTCCAATCATGGTAACCCTCACTGAGTCTCAGCTCAGTGCTGACTTCTCATATGACAACAGACTAGGAGATTTCTGCTCTTATCTAATCTCATTTTAGATGTGCATGACATCACCTAAACTCAGGCCTGGGCCTCATGAATAAGAGAGGATGAGATAAGAACAAAGGGGAGATGGAGGAAGGTGAGTCAGATCAAGAGTGGCTGCCACTGAGATAGAGTGAGAACGAGATACAGTGTGATGGAGAGAGAGAGAAATATACAGTGTGTGTGTAAGAGAGAGAGAGAGAGAGAGAGAGACATGGAGAGAAAGACGGTGGGTTGGGAAGAGGAGGGATGCGAAAGAGAGTGAGAGAGTAAAAAGACAAAGAGAGAGAGACGGTGAAAGAGGCCACCAGTGTGTCTCCAGACAGGGCCTCGTCTGAACATGTCTCCAGCAGCCAGACGTGACCTCAGCAGACTTCAGCTTCCTGCTATGACCTCACTCTCTATGACCTCACTCTCTCTGAGCCCTACGACAGTGTTCGGCGGCGGGCTCAGCTGAGGAGGCGTCTTGCTGCTGCCTCGCAAGCTGATCCTCGCTGCCGTTTGATAAATCATGCAGTGTTTACTACTGCGCTGAGGAAGTGGAAACTCAGATCCCAAAAACGTTTGGCTGATCTTCCGATACATAATTCAGCACAAACCAAAGAAAGGGGCTGGCAGTCCGCTGGAACGAGTTTTGTCGATGAAAATGTTATTTTTGTTAACCACGCTGAGGTTTCAGATGGTTTAGATTGTTCTTTTACGTTAAATGTGTACATTTATTTTCCAATGTTCATGGATGTTATGCAGATAAACCCTGACGTTACCGTTTTGTATGCAATATTTTCAGTATGCACTTTACTAAGAAGAGCTGGGAACAAAGTGACCATCTTCCAAATAGTCTGGGAGAGCCCGACAAGCCTTTCATCATCCTCCAGTACAATTAGAACAATAATAAAGAAAAAGGTTTTGTGACTCAGCTTTCTTTGTTGTTGCCCCCTCCCCCCATCCCTGCCACTCCAGGATCTGCTAGCTGCCAGGCCCACTACCACTCCCTGTCACTCCCCCTGTCTGTCAGTCACAAGAGTTCTGCGACGCGTCCTTGAGAACTTCTCTACCAGGGGAGGGAAAGGGCAAGGGTGGGGGGGTGCATCCGTACCTCAGACACTGCACGTCTCTGTGTGCTGCTGGGAGATGCAGTGTCGGTCCTGGGAGACCTGAGGTGGAGGTGTGTGTGTGTGAGTGTGTGAGTGTGTGTGTGTGTGTGTGTGAGTGTGTGTGTGTGAGTGTGTGAGTGTGTGTGTGTGAGTGTGTGTGAGTGTGTGAGTGTGTGTGTGTGTGTGTGTGAGTGTGTGAGTGTGTGAGTGTGTGAGTGTGTGAGTGTGTGTGTCACGTTGCTAGACATCGCTACCCAGGCCTCACATTCCCTCTCTCAAACTCTCTCTGGGTCATGGACGTCGACAATCACACACTGAAGGGAACACAACCCATAGCCCTTAACTCAGAACTGTAACATTCTTTGGACTAACCAAAGTTCTGCACATTCAACATACTGCAACATGCTGCAACACCCACAAACCCGGATGAAACGTCCAATGACAAGTCACATTGACATGGACAGTCAGAGAGAGCCTTACCGCCAACCTTCACCTTCTAGCACCCATTACATTATTCAGAGGCTCTCAGAGGAAACGAGGAAAAAAAGTCTCCATGGCGTGTTTGTGACCCGTGCGACCAGCTTGCTCTCGTGTCTGAAGGGGTGTAGACCCGGGGGCAGCCCTGGGAGTGTGGGAGAGGGAGTGCAGCTGGAACCCATAGACTCATACATGGATGTGTATGTGGAGGATGGGCGCTGAGGACTCTGGTAGCGGTCGTCTATCTGGCAGCCCGGTTGACTGTAGGAACGAGCCCCCCCGTGACACGAGGCAGCACGCCACGCTGCTCTGCTCCCAGGTGAAACAAGGCGCTTTTCAAGCTGCCGTTCCTTCTTGCCACGCCACAAATGACAACTCACGGTGGAATGCGGGTGGAGGAAAGGGGTGGAATGATTGGCAGGCAGGCAGGCTGACAGTGTCTAACTTTCTGTCTGCCTGTCTTTGTGTACTGAATTGATTCCAATTAAAGCCACTTGATACTCCCGTTTGCACCATATTTCTTTTCTATATTGAACAGTCGACAGTCTTAGATTGAAGCCATTAAAAGACACTGATTAGAAAATATACTGGATCGACGAGCTCCCCATCTTTTGCAATAGCTGCAGTATCTTTTCACCCTCCACTATTTCTAGGTCTTTCTGTGTGTGTTGTAAGTGTGTGCGTGTGTGTGTGTGCCGTGTTTGTGCACCTGTGGAAGATTAAAGCCAGGAGGGAGAGAGCAGGGCTCTTTTGAACGCGGGAGGCAGGCCTGAGCGGCTGCTTCTATTAGTAAGCATGGAGGCCAGGCCTTGTTTGTTCTCCACTGTCATCCTCATAACTCTCCCTCTACCAGGAGCACCCATGGTGGGTGGGTGGAATCTGCACCCTACACACACACAGGCAGACACACACACACACACAGGCAGACACACACACACACACACACACACAGGCAGGCAGACACATACACACACACACAGGCAGGCAGACACACACACACACACACAGGCAGACACACACAGGCAGGCAGACACACACACACACACAGGCAGACACACACACACACACACACACACAGGCAGACACACACACACACACACACACAGGCAGACACACACACACACACACACACACACACACAGGCAGGCAGACACACACACACAGGCAGACACACACACACACACACACACAGGCAGACACACACACACACAGGCAGGCAGACAGGCACACAAATCTCACTAGAGACACCTCATTCAAATTAGCCATGAGAAATAGCTTGTTTGGATTAACATCCCCAAGAATATATTTGGGTGGTGTCCTGCAATGTCCTTCTCTGTGCTGACGCTGTAATACAGTGCTTGGTATTCTCCACAGCAGCAACTATATCCACCCTAATACCGAGAACCCATTCAGACACACGCTTCCCTATCAAGACATTACCATAGAAATAAGCCATGGGGAACAATGTGCTCAAGATTGAATACATCCAAATAACACCTTGGGCTATTGTACTACACTGCAGCCTACATAAAAAAATAACTTGTCTCTGTTACAAATGAGATCAGCGGCAAAAAAAGATCAAATTACGGGTATAAATGTAACTTTCAATTCATGCTGCCCAAACTCCTCTATAGTATGGATGTCCAAGGGGATGGGGAGCATTAAATACACGTAGGATCAATGCACAAAGATAAGGATATATAAGACATTTTGCCATCGGGACATACAGTACATGTAGATATGGGCAGAATGGGGGGGGAGGGGGGGGTGATGTGTCTGTGTGGATGGTAGGGTGGTGGGGAGGATTCTCATATGTGTGTGAAAGGCCATAATACCAGCTTTAAATGCCATACTCCAGTGTCCTACATTTCAAAGGCACACATATGGTCATTGGTGCTAGCCATTTCTAATCTGGATGTGTACAGCATGCTCGCGGTTAGACAGACAGCAGACTGGCATGGTAGTGCCATCACTCTAAACCTGTCCAATAAAGAGACCGGTTTCCTTTTGTGGTGTGCGTGCTTTCTTTGTCAATGATTGCATAAGATCAAATAAAAGTCTGTTATAACAGACCAATTAAATATATCTGGACCATGTCAGAGATTTATCCAAGCCATATGTTCACAATCTTGATAGTATTTCCCTGTGTTTCATCATCATTCAGAGTGACATTATCATTGAACACTGATGCCAACTGGAAGAGTTCTTGAATCATATTCACAACATTCGTTGTGAACCACTCCATGATCAAATTTTCACACCAGGTCAAGTGGCGCAAACTGTCCTCTTCCACAGACCTCACATCAGACAGAAAAAAGTAGGCAAAGCTTTAGATGACTCCTGATCTCAGAACAGATTTCAAAGCTGTTGGATCCTATTTTACAGCGATAACGATGCCAGCTTTCATGTGCACCATCTCCTCGAGCAACATTGTCTCCAGTGTACTGAGCAGTGAGCCAAGCTTTACATACAAATGCATGGAGACTCCCTGCTGTCTGAGAGGAGATTGGGCCCAAAACCTTTGTACTCAGAACATGTTTGATTTTATCACGGTTGGGACAAACGGTTTGCCCATTAGCAAAATTGGCCCCACTAGCCAACTGTAGAACTTTTAACTGGGCCAGTTTATCATTCCCGAAACTAGCCGTCATCAGCAGATGGTGACAGAAATAAAGAGAGAGAGCTTCTCAAATGTGGAATTCTGTTCAAACACGTACTGCATATTTTGGAACTGGTGCTCATCTGCAGCGGGGATAACTGTCTCAAATCAAAAGGAACACTGTCACATTGTTTCTCAAGTAGATTATCTGTGACTCCACAGTCCTCACTGCAGCCAACGCCGTACACTGAAGCCCTGAAGCACCCGGGCTCACAAAACAGCAGAATTTGATGAAAAGAAAAGACAAAAAAGAGAGAGAGAAGGTAGAGAAGATGGAGGAGAGGGAGGGCAAGAGAGGACTCTCTGGAGGAAGCATGAGGCTGCAGCCGGCATTGTCTCTCTAAATTACCTCCCGGTGTGATACTGGCATCTCTCTCTCTCTCTCTGGACACAGAGGGGAGGATTGCTAGCGGGGACACTGGAGCGACAGTGTGTGTGTGTGTGTTGCTTAGTGTGCGCGTGTGTTGGTGTGTGCGTGGAAGATCGGAAAGATCCACACGGTGAACGGCTGCCACCTCATCAATCGCTTTGAGGACAAGGGATGAGACAGGATGGGTGGGTGGATGATGCATCTTGTCAGACTTTCGTGTGTGTGGGTGTGTGTGTGTCTGCAATCACTACATTACATAAGATGCTCACACACTCCACCGAGCTTTAGCCCAGACAAACATAGTCCAGAGGCAACATCAATTGATTAACATATTCAACCGCAGGGGTAAAAAATCCCAGAATATTGATCTGACTGTGCGAGAGGGTTAATCAGAATCAGAATGGGTTTTATTCGCCATGAAAGTTTCCACAGACAAGGAATTTGCTTTGGCAGGAAGGTGCAAACATTAAACATATAAGAATCTAAAATTTAAATATGAGGACTAACTATACTAAGGGTACATAACTAGCAATGTAATTAGATTAAAATAAACTATACAATAAAATATAAGTTGCAGTAATTTACAATATAAAAATAAAAATATTACAAAAAATACAAATGGTATAGGGATTGTATTGTCCAGTGCAAAAAGCAGTGTTGTTTTAAGGGCATTGAGTCATGAAGTCAGTGTGAACACTTGGCCTTGTTGAAGAGGCCAACAGCGGAAGGGAAGAAACTGTTTTTGTGGCGTGTGGTATTGGTCCTGATGGACCGCAGCCTTCTGCCGGAGGGGAGTGACTGAAACAGGGAGTGACCAGGGTGGGAGGAGTCGGCCACAATCTTCCTCGCTCGCCTCAGGGTCCTCGATGTGTGCAGGTCCTCGAGGGTAGGCAGTGCTCAATCGCTGACATACCTAGCTGTCCTTTGACTAGGCAGCTGGTTATACACCACAAGCCCAGAGAGATGTGCTGTGTCATTCCCTGTCTGTCTCTCTGTCTGTCTGTCTGTCTGTCTTTCTGTCTGTCTAGCCTCGGGCTCTGGCCTTCCTGTGTAGTTGTGCCAGATTCATCTTCATTCAGACCCACCGTCCCTGGTCCTGTTTGCAGGAGCATTCATCCATCTTCCTGTGTCAGTCTGGGATTCACTGGGCTGTGTCAGCTGGGGTGGGCCGGGCTGTGTCTGGGTCTGAGGCTGGCACTGGACTGGGCTGGGCAGGGACTGCGCTAGGATAATGCTGTGATAGGCTGTGCTCCATTGGGAGGGTGACAGATTGGAACAGGGACAAGGCAGGATTAAAAAGAGCTAGGATGGACTTGGACTGGACTCAAGGGCAGGGTTATTGTCTTCAAAGTGTGTTTGTTTTAACAAGACTGTGCTTTGGCTAATCCTCCGTGTTTTTGTTCTTCCTCTGAAATCATGGCCCATTTATTCTAACCCAGTTATTATTGAAGCCTGGCTAGGCAGCTTGTGATGGATGGCACTTTGTTTTAGTCTGACTATTGCTGACACACATAATACTCCAGCTCTACACCCAGCCCCAGAATACAAACACACACAAGGGCGCTAGAAATCTTTCGCGTTTATGAGCTATGACAGTTTTATTAATTAGGATGACAATAATAAAGAGATAAGCATAGCTGCATGAGTAATTACACATTGTGTTGCATGAGGGAAAGAGAGTAGCTGACATACACACACATGGCTGGTTGATTGGCTGACAGACAGGATGGCTAGCTGGCTGGCTAATTGGCTAGCAGACAGAGCCTGGCTGACTGGCTGATTAACTGGCAAGCTGGCTGGCTGTACATAATGTAAAACTCTTAGACCTAATCTGGTCCACATCCTCAGAGATTGATAACAGAATCTTCTGCCTTTCCCGTCCTGCAATTCCAGCAGACCCTGCCTGTCCTGTGGATGCATGGTTGAGCCTGTGGACCCTCAGACTCCCATAACCCTGCACTCCTCCATAACATGCTCTCTTTCTCCTCTCCTCTCCGGAATCAAAGACACTCCCTGCATGTCAATGAAGTTCCCTGCCTGTCTGCTAGCTGCTACTAGTTAACCACCCGAGTGGGGCTCTTGTCTCTCACACACAAGCAGCCATCTGCAGGCTGAATGGAGGTCTCTGAGAAGGATGGGGGAGGCAGGGCTGGAAGGAGGGGAGCTCTTCAGCTCTCTTTAGAGGGTGGGCTGAAGTTAACCCTGTGGGCCCGTCTCTCAGCCTGGTGCTTTGAGAGGCACGCTAATCATTGAGGAGAAACGCAACTATTAATAGACATCGGATAAGCAGTGTGTGAATATGTGTGTGTGTGCGTGTGTGATGGGAACGGGGAGTGTTATCTTATATTAGTCTGATGCAATGACAATGTCTGTTCAAAACAGCACAAGCACAGAGGAGATGGCATGACAACACACACAAACACTGGCAACACATGCACACACATATCCACTTGGATATGGGTCTGTTTTCCCTGTAGCTGGGTCTGACAGTTTACATCACACACACACACACACACCCACACACAGCCAACGCCAATCGTGCTGCGAGTGTGCCTGCCTTGCTCACTCGATCCCCTCTCTCTCGGCCCTCTCTTTCATCTTGACGGCCGCCACTCGCTGTTGAATCAAGCTGCCCATTGATGATGAGAGTGGGCACATGGACTGGTGCCACCCCCCCCCCCCCCCCCCCGCTGGCTCACTGGTGTACGCCATCCCAGAGAGTGACTCACATCCGAGCTGTGAGATCCAGGCGTGATCCTGTTCCAGTGAACGGGCAGCCCCAGCTCCATAGGAACGATGCAGCTCCTTGGCATGCGATCGGTCATGTGACTTGCAGTGTGACAGGGAGATCGCCGACCATACTGTGATCGTCCGCCATAAAGACACACTGGTCACAGTAGACTTGTCTTCCTTCCGTTCGTTTTTTTCGTGTGTGTGTGGGGTGGGGGGCTCTTCTTTAATGCGCGTCTTCCTGTGTGTCTGTGTTGGTTTACCTTCATGTGTGTGTAGGTGTTTCTGGGAGTGCAGGAGTGTGTGTGTGCGTGTGTGTGTGTGTGTGTGTGCGTGTGTGTGTGTGTGCGAGAGAGTCCTCCCGAGGGTTGTCCACAGCAGTCTGGTCTCTCCTCTCTCCTCCTAAAATAGCCGCAAAGCCCCAGCAGGGGTTAACCCCTCCCAGGATTACTAACTGCTGCTCCCTAGCCAAAGTGACAGCAGTTAGCTGCCTCTAACTGGACCTCCCCACCCGCCGCAACTCCCTCCCTCACACACAGACTGTCATTCACTTTGCGTGCATGGAATTATTTCATTCACACGCATGCACAGGAGGATGCTTCGAGCTCCTCGAGACGTCCATTCACACGCATGGACACACTGTACCGGGTCTCTCTCTCTCTCTGTCTCGCTCTCTCCCTCCCACCTCCCTCTCTCTATTATTCTCCCTCTTTGCCTCTCTCTCTCTTTTTTGTCTGTCTACCCCACTCACCATTCTCTTTCCATCCCTCTCTGTCTTTCTCAAAAGTGTGTTTGTATCTGATGTAACTGTACTTACAGACGGCGAGACAGAGCTCACGGCCCGTTCACAGCTGCCCCCGTGTCTCATTTACCACCTCGTCCCTGATGCTGATCAATCACTCGCACACCTCCACCCCGCCCCCCCCCCCCCCCCCACCACCACCCTTCATCCTGCTCCCCTACCTCTAACGTCTTCCTCTGCTCTACCGCCTGCTTCTGCCTCCTTTTTTCCATGTCCTCCCACCTCCTTTTCATCCGCCCTCCCCTGCTCATGCGGTACATTGCGGTTCGACCTTTCTCACTCGTGGTGCGCTGACCCTGCAAAAAAAACAAACCCATGGCTTTCTTTCGGTTTTAATTATTCATGTGTGGCGAGAGTCTTCTTTCTCGCTGCGGGCCGGCGGCGCTGGGGAGTGAATGTGTGTTTGTGGCCGTGCGTGTGACAACTGGATGGTATTTTGTTCCGGGTGTTTCCGAAGGTTGTGATTTTGAGGGGAGCAGGCGAGCTTACGTTTCGTAACCTATTTGAACACAACTCCCATAAAATATGACTACTGGAGATCACCAGAGTGGACTAACAGAGCAGACTTAGAAAGTACATCAACCGAGTACTCTAACAGAGTATACCAAGTACACCAACAGAGTCCACAAACTATGTACACAGCTAAAAGATGGCAAAATCTGTTTTGTTACATTCCAACTGATCCTCTTGCAAGTGCCGCAGGGTGGGGATTAGGGAAATCACAGTCTTTCCCCCTATTTCTTCTCTCTGCACTTTCTCCTCACCTCCCCCTTCACTCTTCTCTCTCTCCTCCCCCTCCCTCCCTCCTCCCTCTCCTCCTCCCTCCCTCCCTCCCTCCTCCCTCCCTGGCAACTCCACACGTTATCTGACATCTCTTGGAGAGGCGTGAGTCAAAAGTCCTTACAAACTCTGCCATTAGACTGACAAACAGAAAGTGTCACTGGTGGAGGGAGGGGGGGGGGATGGGTGGGAAAGAGAGTAAAAGAGAGAGGGAGAGAGAGAGGGAGAGAAGAAGGGAGAGAGCCTTTAAAGTGGGTTTGGGGAGGACGGTTGGAGATTAGTCCCCACTCTCGCAGCGTGGAGATACGAGGGAGCGCAGCGCTCGACGGGCCGGGGCGCGGCGTCAGGCTTGTGATGCAAAGTCTGGGAGATCATTACCCCACATATCATCAGCAAGCACACTGAGAAGCCCTGAGCTCTCCCTCTCTCTCTCTCTCTGTGCCTCTCTCTACCCCGCTCTATCCGTCTCTGTCGCTCTCCCTCTCTTTCTCCTCACCCTTCTCTCTCTGTGTGAGGACATGATGTGGAGCGGAGGGGATCTCGGTCTGCTTCCTGTGTTGGTGCTAGACCTGACAGGCTGGGTTGCTAAGGAGAGAAGGGCCAAGTGACGTGTTGTGTGTTACACGTTAATGGGGGGGAGGGGGGGGTGAGGCTATATGTGTACAGATGTGAAGAGGCTTACTGCAGGAAAAGGCTATATTATGAATATACATGAGGCGTGTATTACATGGTCTGACTGTCTTTACAGTAACATGTATTACACCCTCCCCCCCATGTTATCGTGTAATACACCACATGTTGACATGGGGGTGTGTGTAACATGTTACTATAAGGACAGTCAGGCTCAAATATGTCCTTTTGATTACAGACCTGGACCACCAGAACAGGCCTGGAGGTTGCTTTCTAACACGCCTTCACAAGCCTGTATGTGACACACACACAGCCACACACACAGCCACATGGTGGGCCGCAAGCTACCCACTGTCCACGACGGTACATCCTGCTCTTCATCCTAATGTGTTAATCAGTGTCATGAGAGGGTCTGAGCTCATCTACAGGTCACCCATAAGCCGCTCCGCAGGAGGCACCAGGTCACATGAAACGTTTAGACATTTCTCTCTTTCCTCCTCTTGACCATCTCTTGCTTGCACCATTTCATCCCTCCCTCCCTCCCCAAACAACTGCATGACACCATGACACCATGACTCACGCCTCACATCCGTCACCTGCGTCCCTGCATCTCCTTGACGATGCCACTCCCGCCAGCGGGACAGAGGGTGAGCCAACAGGCCGGCTCAATAGGGTGGTTGCCATGGAGCAAAGGGGGGCTTTGAGGACGAGTAGGTGTGTGTATGTTAACATAATCAGACTGGATATCAGGGTGTGGGCAGCTGTGGACGTGGGCGTTAGTCACACTCTCTGGTCCAATCACCATCCCCCAGTAGGGGCAATGAGGAGATGGATGGGGGGGGGGGGGGGGAGATAAGTAACACTTGCCCCTGGTGTCTGTGGGCTGGGTGGCGAACTCCAGTACAGTAGTGGTGTTGGGAGAGTACTGAGTGATTGCTTGGTTCAGAACAGATCAAAGCTGCATTCTGTCGAGTCTGAAGGACAGCGCTCTACACAGGAGAACGAGGGAACATGCTGAGCTCTGTCACACATACAGACACAAGCATACTCATGTGCACACACACACGCACACACACTCACAGAAACACACTCGTACATGCACACACACAAACAAGCTTTTGCACGTGCGTTTGACTGCTACACATGCCATGTATCGTTGTAAAGTTATGAGTCTTGTGATGCTACTGACGTAAACCATTTCAAGATCGCAGGTAGCCTACACAACTTCTTTGGCCGACCACGAACGTGTCAACACAACGTGAAAGTAAACAGAGACTACTCACCTAACAAGGCTCGTTGTCCAGTTATGCAAAATATCCAAACAGAAATTGTCTGGTTACATTCCCAAAGGTCCAAACTATCTAACCAAGGTAAGTATTTCATCGAAAACCATGTATCACATCCATAACTCTTGTTGCATCATTCTAACTTTTCCACTTTGCAAAGTTAGAATTGGCTTCAGCTGGTTGAAATTAGCTTCAGTTGTTGTTTCACAATAAGCTTGTTAACCGTATAGCCAATGAAATTCTGCAGACGCCAATTGGCAATATTCGGTGTAACTTTGAAACTGTCTAAGTAAAAGTCCACGTGAAAAATGGATGATAGAAGCAGAGCTTTTTCTGCGTAAATACTGATGAAACAGTGTTTCAGCAATACTAATGGGGTATTTAGCTATGATATATGATAGTTTTAAGTACCACCTTTCATTACATTTACATTTAGTAGACGCTCTTATCCAGAGCGACTTACAGTAAGTACAGTGACATTCCCCTGAGGCAAGTAGGATGAAGTGCCTTGCCCAAGGACACAACGTCAGTTTGCACGGCCGTGAATCGAACCAGCAACCTTCTGATTACTAGCCTGATTCTCTAACCGCTCAGCCACCTGACTCCCTCAAAGACAACAATTATGAAAAGTAATACCTTTTTATCTTAAATATTTGACTTTGGTTACCAAGGGTCCTTTTGGAGTCTCCACAGGGCAATTTTAGAAAACGCCTTGATGTAACATAAAAAAAACGTGTAAAATATGCATATACAGCTTTCCATTTACTTTGGATATGCCTTGTTTCAGGCGATTTGACAGGATTCTTGTGAAGACTAAGTAGAATTGGATTAAATGTGGCTAAATATGCATCTTTGTATTCATATGTGTGTTCAGCAGTTGGCTAGTGGTGTATGTGTGCTCATGAAAGCAAAGTGTCTGTAATGCGAAGTGATAGTTAAGTGTCACATGCTGGTAGCGCTCTTGAGACAGTTTCAATCATCCCCCCTCAGACTCACAGATCCTGATGGATCAGAAGCTAGAGGGGGGTGTCTCCTCCAGCCCCCCCCAGTAATGAACATCTAACTGGGTAATGCTCAGGGACGGTCTGGACCCTGGAGGTGGCTGTGTTTACTTATTCATACTGCAGCCGTTCAACCCGGTCCACCAGGCCTGCTTAATAATGGATCAGGATGACGGTCATGTGACTCTCCAGCAGCTATCTCTCTGCAGTGTTTACGCCAAGAGACTGGCTGTTGTGGAACCTTGAGGTCACGGGGGAGTGGCGGGACAAACATTCAATTACCCTATCCCTATCCAAACTCTGACCTACAACAAGAAGGATTAGGACGCAAGATCAACCCCCATCCCTCCTGTGCTCTCATTCCAGCCTGCCACACCACCCTTCACTGTGAGGTGAGTTAATCTGATAATCTACTGTGTAGGTGAGAGCCACCGTCCACCATTACCCCCTGACCCCACACCATCTCCACAACCACCACCAACCCTCCACCCTGTGTGTGTGTGTGTGTATGTCTCTGTGTGTGTGTGTACGTGTGGAACATGTCCTGGTTGTCAACCTGAGGGTCTGGAAAAGAAAAACAACATCCTTCTATTTCTCCTCCGTTTCTGCAGGGCTAGCTCTCCTTCCTTCCTTTCCACCTAATATGCAGATCTCTCGCTTTCAGTGAGACGTACGCCCAGAAACAAAGGTGATGTACGCAACATGCACACGCTACATTTTAACACCACAGGTAGGAGGAGGCCGAGGCCTTTTCAGTTGGGCTCCTTTCAGGAATCTGCAACTCTCGTGATATTTCATTGGGTTTCTTAAGGATGTGTATGTATGTGTGTGTGTGTGTTTTTTTTATGTGGGTTTGAAGGCTTCGTTAGAGAGATTTGCGAGTTTGTGATTGATCAGTGACTGGCTGGCCTCCTGACAACCTGCCTGGCGGTCCTGACGATCTCCCGAACTGACAAGGCACCTCCAGGTACGAACACACATAGTACACACACATTTGCACACATACACACCCAATCACAAATACATGTATGCAAACACACAGGCAGACATGCATGTACGTGTACCCACACACATACACATATACGCACAGGCACATACTCAAGCACCTATGTCGACATACATACCAAGGCAGAGAGGTGATTCACTCATCAGATGAACCATCCAGCACTAGATGACAATGGACCTGACAAAGATATTTTTCTCACACACTGTTCTGTTTGCAGAGAGAGAGAAGGAGGACATCTTCAATGAAAGCCTCTCACAGCCAGAGAATCAGGGTGTTCAAGTTTAATAAGGATCTCTCTTTCAGTTTGGAAATAATAATGTACAGAATAATGCATAGCATGTTACCAATGTTCTACAGTTTCTGTGATCAGATTATATTGCCTCCTTACATTCTACAGTAATGGCAGATATGATTGCCTGACACACTGAACAGTGTGTCCAAAGTGTGACTGTATCTCAAAGGAAATCTTAATTAAATTTTTCAATGACTTTATGATAATTATAACAGGCATTAAACCAGCATTAATTAGGATCAAAATGTTCTATATATTTTTGGAGAAAGGCTGTCTAAGAATGGAATGGAATCCTTGTTGAACTAAACTGCTGAAACAGTACACCTCAAATCTTCCACAAACACACACAATAGCACTTTCAGCTGTCATCAGTCCTCCTATGTCCTCATTAAAGGAACATAAATAATCTGCTTCTCACCCCTTAAATCCTCACTATGTGTTCTCCACCTCTCTTCTTTTTTTTACCAGACCCATCTTCGGTACTCTCATTTGCTCCTCAGGGCACGATTACAAACCAATCACCGTATTTAGTACTGACACCCAGCCAATCGTACAGTGTTATGCAACCAGTTTCAAGTTTTAGCCATGTATTCTGCATAGTTACAGTTGACTACTTAGTTCTCAGTATAGCCATGACTGCATTGCAACAACGTCAACAAGACATATCCACACATTTCCCCACACCATGCAGATGAAACAATTGTTTTATTTCATCTGCATGGTGAAAGAGCCAGCAGTGTAGTCTCTTTATGGCCAGGCTTCAGCCAATCTTCAGGCTATACCGTAGTCCTGTCTCGCTAGCCTGGCATAGAGACAGCACTGTGCAGGTGACTGGACCACCATTTCTGGAATGGGATGGGTCCAGAACGTAGAACCTCGCAGTACTGCACCATTTGTGCATTTTAACCATTTACGACCCAATTAATAATACATTGGGTCGTAAAGCCGAATCCTGAGCGCCAGTTGCTCCTCCTCCTTCTCTCCTACGGGTACTACAGTGTCGGTGTAGTAACTCAGTGAATGATGATGGGACAGGACAATACAGAGAAGGAGAGGAGAAATGGCCCGGTTCCAGACCCTCCTACGAAGATGCAGAGTAAGGCCGACCACAGTGCAGGGCCGGAGGGGACGCCGTGGGCTCCGCTCGACCACAACACACATTCCTATGGTGTCTCCAAAAATATGCTTCCTTGAATTTGTCATGTATCCACTTCCATGGCATGAAGCTGATGCCCTGTTCTCGTTTTGTAGCTTGTCGCCTGTCTGCTGCAGCACTAGATGTTTTACCTGAACTTAGAGGGATGGAACAGTACAAACTAGAGATTGTAGAATGCTATCAGATGACCTGGTCTACACAGGCCCCTCCCACATGCTGTCTGCCTGTTTACACTACTGTTGGGTCAGCGCTGGGCAAGACTGGCTGTCATCACTAAACTGGACTGGACTAGAGTTGACTGGATATGCTTGGCTGAATATGACTGGAGTTGCTGGTTCGTGCAGTGTAGGCGCAAACACAGACACACACACAAATAGACACACAAACATGTATGTGCGGACACACACCCGCGACCCTCCTGACTCAATGATGGATGGGAGAAGACACAAAGGTCAGTAGTCAGCAGGGCTTCATTTAGAAAGGAAGGAGGTTCTTTTACATCACCTTGACTCAGGAGATGGAGAGAGACAAAACTGACCTTCTACACTGTGTACATAACAAACCATGGGGTCAGGTATCTGGTTCGCAGGCTAGCGCGTTAGCTTTCCATGTTGTATCTGTCAGCGTACTAACTTGCAGTGTTGTATTTGGTAGCATACTAGCTCACCATGTTGTATCAATTCACGCGCTGGCTAGTTTACCGTTGTGGGGAGTGGGGTTATTCCCCGTCTCCAGCTTGAAGTGACAAAGGCCTCCCACGTGGCCATAAGTGACATGTCCATTTATCTGATCCCCCTAGATCAGCACACCCATCAGTGTCACGGTACATCTCCCTGAAAACCTCCCCCCGTGGGGAACACAGGCACAGGACGCACTGTTCATTACACACACACGTGCACATGTACACACGCACACACACACACACCCACACACACAAAGAAACACACAAACACACACATAACTGCACATAATTATTTTACACACACGCACATAAAAACACACAAGCGCACACACATACTGGTGCACCCGTCTTGTTAGAGAGGGTATTCAGTATTCCACCCATGACCTTGTCACGCCTAACGAGGTAGAAAACAGAGAAGGGAGAGAGAGCAGTATGGGGATGGAGAGAATAAGGAGCAAGAGAGAGAAACGCCCAGGATCCTGGTCAAGCCGCATTATGAGGACGACTGACCTGGGGTCAGAGGTCAGCCACTGCAGGCAAAAGACCAGACAGCAGAAGAGGTTAGAAACAGTGATGAGATGAGTCCTCACAATTGGCTTATCTGAATCTCTCTCTATAGATGGTAAGCACACGCACACACACCACACATGCTATCACTCTTTATCTCTCTCTCTATATATCTCTCTCTCATTCTCTGTCTCGCTCATGCTTTCTTTCTCTTCGTTTTTTTCTCTCTATCACTCAGTTTTTCTCCCAGAGTCAACCTGTGGCTAGTTTGCCAGATTGTTGGTGCATGTTGAAGACTGCATGAATAGCACTGATGGTCTAACTAGAAACATAGGAGATGTTCTAGCCACACTGCTCTATGCTGTGTGTCATGAAAAGCCTTTCAAACTGGCAAAGTTATGGTAGCTGTGGTCTTTAGCTATCATATCTTTGCGTTTTTTCTCAGTTTTTGCAAATATATATTTTTTTTAAATTAATAATAAAATCCATTGTTTATATCAACTTGACTTTCATCAAATCACACACACACAAAGTCTGCTTTACACTCTGTGAACCATATCAAACATGCAACACACCCAACAAGGGGCCTGTAAACAGGCCAGGCAACAGACGTCTCCATGGCGACTCCCCGTTGCTAAAGAAGCTTTTATCCTACCGTGTCCCAAGCCCTGGCCAACACATGGATGACACGTCAACACACCCGGCCGACGACACCCCAATCCCTGCCCAACAGGTGCCTGCCTCTCTCTAGGCACAACGCTGTTCCCTCAGCATGCAACAGTTTAACTCAGTTTAACCCAAGCACCAGGTAATGGGAAAGAACGTAATCTTAAACTAACAGGATTGAGAGAGTTTGCTATTGGACAAAGGGAAGGTAAAGTGGTTTACTATGTAAATGACTCCAGATCTGTTTGAGCCAATTGGCTTACTCTCTGGTGAACCCCCTCACCTGGCAGGTGAACTGTTCAGTCAGGGATGTTATGTCACTGTAGAGCACATGACCTGCACATATGGACACTAATCTGCTTCAACTCTTGCTGTCCCCATCCCCTGTAATTCCATTACCTTGATCTGAAAGCTCATTCACATTTCCACAGCCCTATAGAACGTCATGTCACAATGTGCATGAAGGTAACTTCCCTTGTGAAGAAAGAGGTTCACAAGGCACACACTCCTATTATTCTATTGTAGTATTAGTTGTTCAAATTTGACAATGTGGTTGAAGAAGCTCAGTGCAGTCTAAGTCCAAATGGTTTTTAACATCACTATCATTACTATTTGACATGGGAAAGAACATGACATATCCATCTTTCTATGTGTCTATGAGTTTCTGTAATGTGCTTTGTGGCATGTTCTTTCTGAATCGTTCACAAGCGTATAATTCCCTCTGCTGTCCCTTAATGTGTGTTCTGGGTGAGCATCTGATGAGGGGGGGGGGGGGGGGGCTGTGGGGGCTTGGGGCTGTGGGGGCTGGGAGGCTGAGGAGGGGGAAAGGGGTGATGCAAGCTCTTTTGAGTTGTCCCCTGCATGATATGTGTGATGTGAGGAGACACAGTAATTAGTGCTTGCCTCCATCCAGAGTCCAGGCAGGGTCCTGAAACTAGACTGGTCGCTGCTGGGAGGTGAAGGAGAGGCAGCGTGGCGGTGGTGGGATGTCACAGGGAGCCTAGGGAGAGAGGGAGACAAAAAGGAAAGGAGCGATAGAGAGAGATGGAGAGAAAGAGAGATACAGAGCGTGAAATACAGAGATATGAAGAGAGACAGAGGAGACAAAGAAGAAAAAAAGCAGAGAGAAAGAGATGAAGGAAGCGAGCCGGACAGGGCAAAGAAGATGTCAACAAGACCAGCGATAATGAGCCAGTCACAGCTCTGGGCCCAGCATTAATTGTTCACAAGAAACACTTGTCTGTTTTTCTTTTCTTCCTCTCTCCCTCTCTCCACTGCAGTCTTGCGGAGTTGAGTCGAGGGCTTTGGTGATGTAAGGACCCCTTTTCAATGCTGCTAAGTGTCTGTTTTGACTAGGCAGGGAGGCAGAGGAGAGTATTAAAACACTGTCACAGAGTCCTAGGCCGGGGACACATATTATTATAACATCCATTTTCTCATGTATAATGGATGTCGACTCGGCACATATCCCCTCAGAAACCACCGCGACGTGGCAGTATGAGGACAGCCACTCACGGGCCCAGGCTGCACTTGCACGCGCTGGCGACGTCGTTTAGCCGATCCTGCTTGGCGTGTTCGTGTACATCGAGAGATGAATCTCAACTCATCCAAATACAGACCATTTTGCCGTCCAAGCTCCTCAGACTTACATGAGAATAATGTGACATGTCTAGCACAGGGAGTCAGTAGAACACGCACGCTATGTTCACAGGAGCTCAAATAACACAATTAGAGAGCGCAACAGCAAATGTAGGAATATTTCCTGAAATATATGCGCGTCCGAAATATTACAAAACTGAAAGAATGCATTACTTTTTATGTTGCTTCCTGTTTGTTCAGTTGCAAAAATTAAGAAATCCACATTCCCATGGATATATGATGATTCGGTGAGTGTTTTTCAGCAATTTCTGTCCAATCTTTAAATTGTAACCATACAATCCCAACCATCCCTATCATCTCCTCTGTGTATGTGGAACAGTGTTCACACATGAAAAACAGCTAACGATGTAGGCATGGTCAGGGGAAAATGACCACCCCCGCCCCCTCCTCCTGGTTCCACACACTCAAAAGGGTGAGAGAGAGAGAGAGAGAGAGAGAGAGAGAGAGATGTCACCAGGATGGGAGAGGGGCGGGGGTGTCAACAGGTGCATCAGGTGCCTGCATGCCAAAACAACACCTTGAAGATGAACCTGCCAGTGTGACATTATTTAGGCCGTCACTCCAAGAGCCCCCCCCCCCCCCCCCCTCCCCCGCGCACACACATCCATCACGAGGCCTGGATTTACAACCCCGGCCACAGCCGGGCAGGTTGAGGCTGGGTGCCGGCCAGCCAGGGGCCTCCTGTGGTGGCTGACTTATGGCCCTGGTTCCTATTTGGCCTAAGATTCATGACCTCCTCCCTGGGACTCTTCAATACCTGGCCCTGATGAAAATCTGCGATCAATAAGCAAATAGCAACTAAAAGGGCGGTCTGGGTGTTAATTTATTGACTTGCTGAAGCCAAGGTCAGAACCCTGGTGCTGGGAGAAGCATCACTCTGTAGGTGGACAGTAGTCTGCTGTAGAGCAGCACAGACGCTTTACCACCCAATAAGCACTGATTCCACACCTCACAATGAACACCTCACTGCCCCGGCCCACTGTCAATCAGTATAGATTCTGATGTCCCCCACCAATAGGCCACACACCTGGATCGTATACTTACACACAAAACTCCCACAATTCTCTGACAGTTGTAAGACATTGACTTAAACTGAGCAACACCAGGGAGGGAATGCAATAAAAGTACATCAATACTCTAAAAATGCTTCACACCTCTTTTAAGGGCATTCTTAAATCATGGCACTGTACAGTACTCGTCCATCCTAGTTGAACTGAAGTTGCACACACAGCAACTAGACTTTTAAAGCCTTCTAAAAGGCTTATTAAATATGTAGGTAGGGCCGCCAGTGCTGCATATCAAGCAGCTCAGATCTCAGACCCTTCCTACCTCCACGTCTATACGGGGAAGATTGATTAAATCAACCAATTTCTCCCAGCAGACAGCTGTTGGAGTCTTGGTTACTAAATCAGCGATGTAAAAGATTCATACACAGGCTTTACGCAGATCCATCACAGGAAATCACTACCAATTGCAGGGGCTGGGATATGCACACTTACTGCGATGGTCTCGGGTATTGATACGCAGTCACGTGTTCAGGCGCACACATTTGCACGCAGGTGCACACCCACGCATGCACAATGTCACTGAGTTGAATTGGTGAAACACACTCCTCAGTATCAATGCTGCCCACCCATGTCATCCAAGATGGAGCTTTTGGTGGCGTAGATGGTTAAAGCGGTGGCCATGGACGGTGGTCGTCGCAGTCATCGCAGATCGGTAGGAAGCACTACTGACAGGCTACTCAATGACACCTGTTACACATTATTATAATTAATATTAATATTACGCATGATACACATGACTTGCATTTGCTGAGGGTATCCACTGTGGTCACCCTCTCCTTCTCTCTAAACCTTGGGCTAGAAATGGGGGGGGGGGGGGGGGGGCTGCTAAATCCCTGACCTGGCCTGCTCCCATCATCCCCCTGCAGGTGGGTGGAACAGGGGCGCAGGGGGAGGTGTATATGTGTGTGTGAGTGTGGGAGGGGCAGGGGAGGTCCCACGTTTGTTTACCGAGGCACAGTGCCGCCGTCCCTCATTCCATATTTTGTGAAATGGCAAATTGGCAGAGGATGAATAGTGTGGATTTGTATGCATCTAAACAGTCATTGTGTTGGTGGAGCAGAGGGAATATCACAGACAGGCTTGCTTTCCACACCACCTATGACTCACATCAATACAAAACCAACTTAACACAATAGGGGCAAACATTTGAACAAAAACACTGTAGATCCACTGATTAATTCTGTGTCTGCATGCATGGGTGCGCGTGCGAGTGTGTATGTGTGGATTAAGCCGCACTAATATAAAGAGCCATTTCAAATCAGAGGCGAATACTGATTGGGATAAAGTAAAAGGCTGGGAAGCTAGGGTAATAAAGCCAGGGACTATCTGCAGTAGCTGGGGGAAATTAATTAAAATGAAAACAAACTATGACAGGATCAAATCCCAGGGAGTGTGACGGCCACAGGGAATTCATGCTCCCTATCACCACGCGTTATGCTTTGAATCTCTTTAAAGTTGCAGGAATTAATCACCCTTTCTCTCTTTATTTCTCTTTTCTCTCTCGGCAGAGAGAAAGAGTCTCTCAGGTAGTACTCCCTTCAGTGACCTTCTGAAAACGGCACAGCAAAGTTAATTTGAGTACTTTGAAAGTTCATCATGTTAACCAGAGGACTCTCTCTGTCATTGTCTATCCCCAATAACAGTACCCTCACAGTGACATTCCTTCTGTGACAAGACTCATGGACTGACAGAGAGACTGACCAAAAAAAATACAATCCTGAGACCTAAATTGAAGTTGGTTACATCAAAGCAGCCAGAGAGTGGTTGTCTAAGGGCCTGTCTTTGTTGGCGGAGTTGTGGAGAGGCTGATAACAGGGCAGAGAGCAGCATTGCCTACATGACGAGACAAAAAAAGTATACTTCTCTGTACAGGCCCTGCATGGCACTCTCTCTTGCTCTTTCTGTTATCCTCTCTCTCCTTCTCTCTGTCTCTCTGCCCTTTCCTCTCTCATTATACTCCCCTTCTCCCCGTCTTACTGTATCCCTTTGTCTCTCTCTCTCTCTCTCTCTCTCTCTCTCTGTGTCTCTCTCTCTCTCTCCTCTCTCTCTCTCTCTCTCTCTCCAAGCCTCCTTTACTATCCACTGGGAGTTGGAGAAACTTCTGAAAGTGCACTCTTCTTCCTTGTTGAGTGTCTCCTAAAACTCTGCTCATCCTTCAGGCACTGACACTGGAGGAGTAGAGGAGATATAGAGGTAGAGAGAAAGGGAGAGAGTGAAAGAAGGGTGCTCAGAGGTAGAAAGAAATGTGAAAGAGAAAGATACTGGGAGACTTAGAGAGATGGAGAGAGAGAGGGAGCGAGAGAAAGAGAGCGAGAGAGAGAGAGAGAGAGAGAGAGAGAGAGAGAGAGAGAAGGGGGGTATGTGGCTGGCCCTGCGCCTAGCTAAGTGACTCACCTAGCTCCACAGGAGCAGGGAGGGAGCAAGGGCGTGCAGGTGATGAATAAGGCAGGATGTCGCCCCTGCGCCCTGGGAGATGTTCCTGCTCACTTCCTCCCTTTTTGCAGGACACCTAGCACGTCCCGAAACGATACACCAGCGAGCGCTCAGGAAGCTGCGTACGCACACCAGCGTCACTGCTACACCCACCACCCAGACTGCAGACCTCAGCCAGTATCAGGCCAACTGTACACCCCACCACCCAGACTGCACACCCCAGCCTGTATCAGGCCAACTGTACACCCCACCACCCAGACTGAACACCCCAGCCAGTATCAGGCCAACGGTACACTCGGCCATGAAGACTGTACACGCACACCAGCATCAGTGTTATACCCATCCCTGTGTTGAACTGATCTGCATGAACATTATGAGTGTGTATAGTGATGGTATATATTGTCAGATACTTTGAGTGTGTGTGTGTGTGTGACTGCAGGAATAATGTGTCCAGCTTCCCACCAGAACAAAATGCTAATGATTGTAACTTTCATTAGCAGGATGTTCCTGCCATTCAAAGACCAGCGAAACACACAGTTAATGAGATTCACTACAGTACCACTCTCATACATACACTAGCATACACACAAACACACGGACAACCCCCCCCCCCCACACACACACACACACACACAAGAAACTAACTAGCCAGCGCAAGATCAAAGCCCACAGACATGACAAGAATTCTCCAACAGGGAGTACAAGCGAGGGGGTGGAGGCAATTAAAGTGTGGCAGACCCCCCCCCCAACACTCCCCACACCAACACCATAACACCTGAACCCTCACCACAAACACCCAACCCTCAGCCAATTAAAACCCACCCGCATAATGTACCTGCCTTTTCTACTGACACCAATAGTCATGCTTTTAAACACAGTTTCTGATATACATTCATTGTAACAGGAGACATTTCAACTCCTAAATGTGAAATATATGTACATTTAAGGTACATGAGGTAAAATGACTTGTTCTACCTCATCAACGCACAGAAGGTACCATCTGCTGAGAAGCAAAGAGTCAGGTGGTGGTTTGGATCTGGTAGCAGGGCGGGGCTGACTCTGACTTTGTCCTGTATACGCAGACGAGCGAGCAGGCGGGTGAGCGAGTCATGTGACGTGACGGGTGATCCTGCTGAAGCAGGCCTTTTCAGAGGTCACTGCTCGCCGGGACTGAAAATGTTCCCAGCGTCCGTCCGTCCGTCCATATGAAATATCTGCTGTGACACCCCGCTGAGAGAGGGGGGGGTGAAAGGGGGGATTCCATCAGGATATTCCGCTGACACTCGGAAATGTCCTCCCCCGTCACACGGCATCCATCAGTACGGTTGTCTCCGTCCGAAGGTCCCCTGATGCCAGACCTCTCCCTCCTTTTTCTTTCTCTCTCCTCCTTTCACTGCTGAGGGTTTCAACCTTTCCCTATATCTCTTTTTTCCCTTGATTGAAACATCCCTCGCTCTCTTCCTCTCTCTTCAAGGTTCACTACCTTTTCACCCTCTCTCTTTTAGCGAGGAACGCAGGGTCGCTCCCATAGCTTCCATCGATAGTAACACGACTCAGGAAACACACTAAAGACAGGCAAAAAAGCTTCTCTGCTTCTCATAGACTGTCACTCATCTAGTTTAATAAAACTGCTTGACTATGGTGTTACACATTCTATTAAAACTGTTACCAGTTCTCCTACGGACCAGAACAGGCCAAAACAGAACAGAAATGTTTTTTTTTATCAGACCAGTCCACCCATACCATCCCTGGCCATGCCATGCCAAAACCAACCAGACCAGAAACAAACATCCTAATTGTATCCCCTTCTAGATTTCCTTCTAGATTTACACTGTCTCAGTGTACGCACTGAGGGATTTACCTGTCTGATGCAACCTTCTAACTCATATCCTGTAGCTTTTAAATACACCTCGTAAATTCATCTTGATTGAACTGGAAATGTGCATGTTCACGTGTGCACATGTGCACATTGCATATTGGTTTGTATGCATGCACTCACTTGTGCACACACATTCACACACACACACACACACACACACACACACACACACACACACACACACACACAGACTCCATTAGCTCTTTGCATATCATTACATTCAAATACAGCAAAAACTCATTCAACCCGGCTACAATTTTCACAGTTATGACACTCTGTCAAGGTCCGACCCAAGAGTTTTTCCAGAGCCTTCCGTGACCTCGCTGGTCCCACCCGGAGCTACCCAGAGGCTGGGTCTCCACTGGGGCTTGATGGAGGCTGGGTCTTCACTGGGGCTTGATGGAGCGATGGAACTACAGACGGATTTATGGATATGGTGATCAGGATAAGGGTCCATTTCCTTGACCTATCCAGAGAGGAGCTCAGAGTGTACTATCATGGTGTTGAATTCTAAATGTTAGTAATTATACGCCTAGATTATTGATTGTTACCAGCGTAGATCAATAAAGTGATGAGGTGGGCTTGTAGTTGTGCATGCATGTGTGTGTGTGACTGGATGTTCTATTGAGAGGGTGTATGCGTGTCAGCATGCAAGCATACAACCATATCAGTGTCAGTGTGTGTATGTGTGTGTCTCACTGTTACTGCCACATGGTTAAGGGTTTTATACCAAACTATCACTATTAATTCATCCTCAAGCGCCAGTGAAGTCAGCAAAGCAAGAGCTATTTCCACTGCTCAAAATGGCGTGTTCAACTAATGGCTTCAGGGAGACACTAATACAGACAGCCCTTTATATTTAGACCTGATTTCTCTCCTCTCTCAATCGTGTGGTGTGTGGTGTGTGGCGTGTGTGAGTGTGTGTATGTCTGTAAACAGGCTGTGTGTGGTGTTTGCGTGTGTGTGTGTGTTGACAAGCTCAGGCGTATCAGAGGCCGCGGCGAGAGAGATCCTGTATTGAGCTGTCTTTCATCCGTGTCAGCTCCTGGGCAAGAGAGGCCTCCTCTCTCTTTATCTCCATCCCTTCCGACACCTTTGGCTTGCTCTCTCTCTCTCTATCACTCCTGTAATGCGCATATCCGTTTCAATCTGTCACTCCTTCTTCTATGCCCCACTGTTGCACACCTGTTTGTTTATCATCCTGCCAACCTTGTTCTCTATCCCGATCTGTCGATCATATGCTATGTCTCCCTTCCCACATAATGACAGTAACTATTACTGTAAATACAGTAATTGTCCCAGCCTCAGCTCCAACGCCAGCCCCAGCCCCAGCCCCGCTCTCCTCCCCCAGCACCACCAGCAGCAAAGGGTAAAGGTTAACAGAGGCAAAAGGGACTGGCCTCCACAGACAGCCAGAAGCCTGCAACTGCCACTTCACATGTCGTCGGAGCACCGAGCACCCCTCGCTCCTCTGACACTCCTCCGCTCATCGTCCCTTGCTTTTCCTGTCCATGTGTGAGGCAATCACCCAGTCACTGTCCTCCTCTCTCTCTCTCTCTCTCTCTCTCTCTCTCTCTCTCTCTCTCTCTCTCTCTCTCTCTCTCTCTCTCTCTCTCTCTCCCGCTCTCTCTCTCTATCTCTATCCCTCTTTCTCTCTCTCTCTCTCTCTCTCTCTCTCTCTCTCTCTCTCTCTCTCTCTCTCTCTCTCTCTCTCTCTCTCTCTATCCCACTCTCTCTCTCACCCTCTTTCTTTCTCTTTCTTTCTCTTCCTCTCTCTCTGTCTCATTCTGTTTGCAAAGATTCAAGCTTTTATTGAGGCTCCACCTTCCTTGTCTCTGTCTGAGCTTATCAGGGATATCGTGTCTCAGTAAAGCCCCCAATCTCTTCTATGCTCTGTATCCAAGCTCTGACTGGCTATTTGGGGGTTTGGATGACACAGCGCTTTCTTTCTTCCTCTCTCTGTCTCTCTCTCTGTCTCTCTGTCTCTCTGTCTCTCTGTCTCTCTGTCTCTCTGTCTCTCTGTCTCTCTGTCTGTCTGTCTCTCTCTCTCTCTCTCTCTCTCTCTCTCTCTCTCTCTCTGTCTGTCTGTCTCTCTCTCTCTCTCTCTCTCTCTCTCTCTCTCTCTCTCTCTCTCTCTCTCTCTCTCTCTCTCTCTCTGTCTCTCTCTCTCTCTGTCTCTCTCTCTTTCTCTCTTTCTCTCTCTCTCTCTTTCTCTTTTTCTCTCTTTCACTGTGCCTGTCTTTTTAATCATGCCATGTCAAAAATATATGGGGATTAAGAGATTTGCATTGTTTCCACATGAAGTGGCCCGTGGAGTTTATTGTTTTGAGAGGTGAAAACGAGAAAACGTTCTGCAAGCACACACTCACACAACAGGAAGGCCGGTGCCCACATTTGCACGGTACACAAACATACACAAGTATATCTTAAGTAGACACGTTCACACACACACGCATGCCCCTATACGCTCAACACACGCACAAACACCCCGTCTACACTGCAGAGAGCAGCAGGATTAGTCGTCTAAATACAGGGCAGGGCTCACTCCTGAAATCCACTGAGAGTGTCCCAGCATCCTCCTGGCTTGGTCCGGTTGTGCTCCCTCCACACGCAGCACATCATTAATAACCCCGTAGAAGGAGGAGCAGGGAACAACTGCTGCTCTGCTTGATTTATGGAGGATTCTCGGTGTTGAAAGAAAAGCTCCAGAGTTTTCTATCTGGACCCAACCGGCTCAGAGTAACACTGGGATCCCAGAGGACCCGAGAGGTGAAGTTTTGTTTTAAACACACAGAGAGAGTCGGGAGAGTGGGACGTAGGGAGAGAGAGAGGGAGAGAGAAATAAAGAGAGAGGTCATTCTGTTCTTCTTTCTCTATACTGGGACAGGAGTAGCCTTCACCCTCCTTCCCTCTCTCCTTTGCTTTGCCCCTTTCTATCTCCATACTCATGTGGGCCTTCGCATGTGGAGCCTTTGTGAAGGAGAGACGTTGGGAGGGAGAGAAGTGGGGAGTGGAAAGGCAGAGGCAGAGCAGAAAGACAGGAGCAGGGGTGCGGCTTCCACTCTGAGTCCCCCAGAATCAGCTCCCCTGGGAAGAGCCTGAACCCCCTGACGACTCCATGCTCACCCCCCCCCCCCCCACCCACCACCTGCTCACCCCCCTCCCAACCCCCCACCTGCTCATCCCCCACCCAACAGGCCTCCCAGCCGGGGCTAACCCTAACCCTAACCCAGGCCTGCTCAGCCTCCTGTCCTCCTGATCAATACAGTATAGACCGATACGGAACAACCCCCAGACCTAACCCGAGCACGCTCCCCCAGCCCACCAGCCAGCCAGCCCGCCTGCTGCACTGCAGAACACAGGAGAGACTGAAACTCCACAAAGTTCTAGGACGGTTAGAGAGAGAAATAAAGTACATTTGAGAGACATTTGAGGAAGACAGAGAGAGATAGAGAGAGAGACAGAGAGGGAGAGAGAGAGAGAGAGAGAGAGAGAGAGAGAGAGAGAGAGAGAGAGAGAGAGAGAGAGAGAGAGAGAGAGAGAGAGAGAGAGAAAGCAAAGGGCAAGGCAGGTAAAGGATCCCTGGCTAAAAATAAACGAGCTCACTGTGTTCCCCCGCCACCCTCCTCTCGATCAATCCCTACCCATCACTCCCGCACCCCCCCTCCAACTCCTCCTCTCTTCTTCCCCCTTCCTCCGAAAGAGTGATGGTGATGGAGACGACACGGGAGCCTCTGAAACTTTGGGGGAGGCTATAAACACACACACACACTCTCCACATATCCTGAGAGACGAGAGAAAGCCTTGTACTTTTCAGCGAGCAGCTATGCATCAAATGTTCCCGACGACAGGGCCACGGAGGCATCGGCGGCGGGGGGGGGGGGGGGGAGAGAGCAGAGGGGGGAGGACGGAGGGATGAGGGGGGATGAGGAGTCGAGGGTGTCACTCTAGCTCCGCGGAGGAGAAGCCGTCAGTGTTGATCCACGCACACGGGCTCTGAGGTTTCTGAACCACTGTGGATGGAGCTGCAACGGGGAGAGGAGGGAGAGGGGGAGAAGGGAGGGAAGGGGACGCAAACAGCTCCAATTCACATTGGAACACCGGACAAACGTTCAGTAAGATTATACATTCAGGAGGCTGTTTTCTAATAGTCTTTTTCTGCTTAATGTTTCAGATGCGGTTGTGATTTTTGGGTGGGGATGGGGGAGGAGGTGTGCGGCAAGACGCAGGGGGTCTGGCAGAGATACCTTTGCTTTCTGGAGGTGACATTAAGACAAAAAACAACCCAACACATTTTTCTTCTTTGAGGAAGTCTAATCAAAAGGACTTTCACCTCCAGTCTCCAGCAGCTTCCTGCTCCAGCCGCTGTGCCTCCAGACTGAGGCAGCCGCTGTGCCTCCAAACTGAGGCAGCCGCTGTGCCTGCAGACTGAGGCAGCCGCTGTGCCTCCAGACTGAGGCAGCCGCTGTGCCTGCAGACTGAGGCAGCCGCTGTGCCTGCAGACTGAGGCAGCCGCTGTGCCTGCAGACTGAGGCAGCCGCTGTGTGATGGCGATGCTGCAGGCGTGGAGGTCTGACTTCCTTATTGTTCTGCGGTAATTTCAGCACCCCAGAGCACAACACCTGCGCGAAAGCTCGCCGTGGCTAATAAAGGATGATAATGCTCTTAAAGAGGCAGGCGGAGATGAGATTGAATGAGATTAAAGATTAAGATTTGTATCACTCGATTCAATTTGAAATTGATAGCCTTTGTTACAGTTTCCGATGAAAAACAACAGGATAGCCCTCCGGGTACACAGGAGGTGAAGGATAATAAGATAATATTATTATCTTCATCAACACATTCATCAACAATAAAAGTAATAAAATGTACCTTGTATGGTAACATACTTTAATATTATATGAAAGAGGTAAGCACATTCGGCAGAAGAATGGGGCAGATTTGCTGGTGATATATCCCAAAGACTGAATGTAATCTGGGAGACAGCAAAGGACTCTGTACAGGCTGACGTTTCCCAGTCTGACACGCAGGCCTTGTTCTGAGCCTGGGGCCCGAGCTTGAGGCCCCAGCCACCACCTCACACTGAGGTCACACCACTAAGGCCAGGATCTGAACCCCCACAAGCCCTGGTGTTTACCGGAACATCTGCCCACTCTGGGCCGCCGTCACCCCAGCTCCTCCCGGTAAACAGAAAGATAGATCGCCTGTCAGCAATTTTGTCACATCCTACTTTATTTCAAGGTTAGCCAAAATGTCAGCTACCCACCTCCCTCCTCCTCTCCCTCCCTCGAGCCCTCGCTCCCACCTCCACCTCGGCACACGGTTTTATGGCTCCATCTTCGCTCGTACTGAAAGGATCTCTTCCTCATTATGAGGATGAAAACGAGCTTTCCTCCCTTGCCTCGGGGGCGAGGGATAGCGCAATCGGAGCGGCCATTATAGCAGCTCAAGCTTTGTTTATAGATTAGTTTATGTTGTTTCTAAATACCACAATTACCACACGTAATTTCTGTTTGATGTATGTGAAGGTGCCGGGAGCATTAGGTGTCGTTAGGCCAGCCTGCAGATCCATCGTCAGCTTGGTACGGACTTGTTTTGCTTAATGGCGTAATGGCTTCTCGCTGGGTTATTTTTCAAAGGGGCTCCATCGATATCTAATGGTCCTGTGAGTGCTGAGGGCAGACGTCTGACTGATGAGAGCGGTGTTGGCACCACGCAGGGACACTGATGGGAAAACCGCTCCTGCACTGCACATGTCTTATGACTCGAGAATGTGGGGTTATATAAAGAAAATATAGGTTGCGTTAACCCGGAGTCGATGAGAAGTCTGGCCCGGGAGGGAGGGGGTAAATATCAATAGCATCTGTCTCCATAATCCCATCAGGGAGGGAGGTTTGTTTCACGACACAGTAAAACATGAGATGAGTGACCCTCTGGATGAGCCCGGCCCTTTGCTGGGGGAGTAGGGCTGGTGGTGGTGTTGGTGGCGGGGGGGGGGGGGGGGGGGGGGGGGCATCAGTGGCCGGTGAGTGGAGGGGGTGCAGGGGGTGCCTTGGTCATGGTTTCCTTCAGGGAAAGGTGGGGGGAATGGGCGTGGGGGCGGGTTGATGGTAATGTGGACGTGGTTGTGATTAATCTCCAGGTGGGCGTAGTGCCGAGGTGTGTCCGTGCTACAGCTCACGCCCAGGCCCCCTGGGGGGGGGCATCCTTCATTCTTATTTATTAGCTTCCACTCGGCCACTCTGCCGCACAGTGGCGTGATGACACCGTCACCACTTCCTCCTCCCATCGATCCCTCAAGGTCGAGCAGCTGAGCTGGGCTGCTGGTCTCTGCGCTGCCTGCTGTGTGCAACTGCCGACAGAGACAAATTGTGTGTGTGTGGTGCGTGCATGTTTTACTGTATGTGTGTGAGGGGCTTTCACCTGTTGGAGGTGGGATGAAAGAGAGAATTCCCTGGCTTCCTACTGTGAAGGGGAGAGGAGAGAGGGTAGGGGATGCCTCCGTGCAGGATCGCCACGCCCTCTTCTACAGATCAGAGTTTTTCCTCTGAAAACACAGATGGAGACATGCTGTGGACATGTCACAGCGATGTGGGATGCTTTGTAAACCAGACCACAACTACAGCTGAACTGCAGTAGAGAACTACAGCTGAACTGCAGTAGATAACTACAGCTGAACTACAGAAGAGAGAAGAACAGAGGGAGGAAAAACAACAGAATGGAATTTTCTTGCTCGTCTATAACGGATATTGTCACGGTATGTTTTCTGAAAGTAATCTGATAGTAAGGTGGAGGACATCCCAACTTCTCTCTCTATTTATCTCTCTCTTTCTCCTTTCCCCTGACGTTTCTATTCCAATCCTGTCCACCTGGTCTCTAGGCCTGTTGCATCCCGTCGTGACAGAAAATGACTTCCCCGCCACCACATGTCCGGCTTGCGCAGTGGTAAACTGGGTGACAAAGTTTCCATCAGTCCTGGATGCCAAGCTGTCACCCCCCCCCCCCCCCCCCGCTAATGAAACTCCTCACTCCTGCAGGAATGAGTCAAGGTCCAGGATGAGAGGACAGGGGGAGTGTGTTAGGGGGGGGGGGGGGGTTGGAGAGCATGGGAGGGCACAGGGGATTCACCCAGGCCAAGGAGAGTCAAGCCCTAGCCGAGAGTTCTGCATTTGGCCCTGAGAGGCGTGGGTTTGTGTGTGTGTGTGTATGGGGGGGGGGGGGGGGGGTTATGGTGCTTGTGGGTGACGAATGTACCAGCTGCCACGGGTCCTCTGTGCGTGAGGAATATCCCTCCCTCACTCTGTGACTGTGACTCATCCCCGGCTCGATGCTTCCCAGAAATCCGCTGGTCCGTAAACTTCGTTGTGACTTTCCTCAAAAGAGTCATCGCTCTCTCAAGACCTCCAAGTATTAAAGTAGGGTTGTCGTGACGTCATCTGACACTGACGACTGTAGTTTTTTTTACATTGGGACAACCAAAACTACGCCACCGTGTCTGGTGGAAGAAGGTAAAGTGTTATAATATTAACAAGTATGCTGAAATGCTTCAGAGTCAAGGAACTGTCTGTATTTACCAGCCACATTGCAAAGTAACCCCATTTCAGATATATGTACTACAGTGCAACAATGATGTCTCCATTAGAGTAGACAGCTCATTAAGGCATGATCAACAAAAGATACAACTGCAGTGCAGTAACATCATCTCAGCACAATGGTGCGTGGTACAATAAGTGGTTACGCACGACAGCAGTAAAAACACTATCCAGAACTGCTGAGCGCAGAAGGAGAAACACCGCAGAATGGGAGTGCCAGGACACTTCTTTCTCTGTTGCGAGACGACCCGATGTCGCAAAGAGAAGGGACCAAAAAGATAAAGAATGATACTGAAATATATTATATTTACATTTAAATTTAGTCATTTAGCAGACGCTCTTATCCAGAGCAACTTACAGTAAGTACAGGGACATTCCCCCGAGGCAAGTAGGGTGAAGTGCCTTGCCCAAGGACACAACGTCAGTTGGCATGACCGGGAATCTAACTGGCAACCTTCGGATTACTAGCCCGATTACTAGCCAGATTCCCTCACCGCTCAGCCACCTGACTCCTTATATCTAATAACATTGCCAATTCATGAAATAAATGATAAGGCAAACATGTTGCAAAAGGGTTTTACATTTTACCAGAAAACAGAAACACAACAGAATCGGACAGAAGCACTAGAAACAGAGTCAGAGTATAACATTCTTACCACCTGAAAGTAAACAGAACTGAACTAAATAGTTGAGTTGACCATCCTTGTTTGTGACCACCCGTGTTGCTGTCATGTGTAACGTGGATGAGGAAGTGGACTTGTGAGAGCTCTCTCCTCACTAACTCGACCTTTCCAGAAGGATTTGACTGGATACTGTTATCTCCTGTTACTACAGGAGAACCAGGTTCAAACCAAGCTTCGAAAATATGAAGCCTTGTAGCATTTTCATTCCGTGTTTTACCTGTTGCGGTCTTTCACACTTTCATTAGGTTACACCCTTGTGATATATGACACACTCCACCACTATTGAGTGGGCAATAGTAAAGGCTTGGTCTGGTCATTACTCTTCCCTGTTCTCAAAGGCAGTTCATGCATGGCCTGTATACTGTTACTCTGGAGCCAATGCTGAATCCCCCTGCTCACTGCCCTGGTCTGGTCTGGTCTGATCTGGTCTGATTTACTCTGGTAGGGTCTAATCTGCTCGGGTCTGCCCTGGGCTGGTACGGTTTAGTCTGGTCTGATTTGATCAGTTCTGATAGGGTTTAGTCTGGTCTGATTTGATCAGTTCTGATAGGGTTTAGTCTGGTCTCATTTGATCAGTTCTGATACGGTTTAATCTGGTCTGATTTGATCAGCTCTGATAGGGTTTAGTCTGGTCTGATTTGATCAGTTCTGATAGCGTTTAGTCTGGTCTGATTTGATCAGTTCTGATAGGGTTTAGTCTGGTTAGTTCTGGTCTGGCCTATTTCCTGGTGTTGTTTGGCCTGATAAAGAAAACTTTTCTTCTTCTATTTAAGAATTAATTTCTTGATTAATTTATTTGTTTAACATTATATAGCTCAATGCATTTCTTCAATTCTTCATGAATTCATCTTCTATAAAAAGCTCCTTTCCTCTAATGTTTACACATGACCTGTCAGGAACTCTCAAAACAATGTTTCACTTCTCCTACTGTAATGGCGTTGCCATGGCAAGCATAATTAAACCTCTCTAATTCGTACCATTCCAATGCTAGCATTGTCCTACTTCACGAGTCAAGGACCATTAAAAATGCATGCGGCAAAGCGGGCCACAGCAACAACAAACAAATCTAAAGTAATGCTCAACCTTGACACCCTTCCTCTTCTGCCTCTCCATCACACCACTGTGAGCTGCAATGGGCCGTGAAGATGGCTCGTCCTCGCACCCGCTACCGGAGTCTGATGCTAATGATGCTGCCGTTCCTTTCAAACGGGAACCTTTCAAATGGGAAGTATTACCACCTAGGGAGGCCAAACACACAAACCCACGCACACACACACATTCACAAACATGTACATACATATTCTGTACAGCACACACACACACACACACACACATTGCAAACAAGCACACATGCAAACAAACAGTACATACACAGACATACACACATACAGTACGAACACACACAAACATAGCACTCACATAAATACCCGCATGCACGTGCACACACTTACATACATCACAGTACACACACCAACATACTTTACACACCATTATGGGCATCAGTAATGACTGTTCAGTGAGGAAGAAATTGATTTGTGATGAGAGGCAGAGGTGAAAAAGATCCTCATTAAAAGTGAATAGGAAGGAAGAAAGATGGGCTGAATGGTTCTCAATGCAGGAAGGACTTATCTATTTTGTCATGCCGTCATAATACCACACACACACACTCACACATGATGCAGGACAGTGCATAATACAGTAAAGTAGCAAGTGAACTCAAAATGACATCGGCAGTCATAGACAGTTATCCTCAGTACAAAGCTAACATTCCATGAGAACTCCTCTCTCTCGCACTCTCTCTCTCTCTCTCTCTCTCTCTCTCTCTCTCTCTCTCTCTCTCTCTCTCTCTCTCTCTCTCTCTCTCTCTCTCTCTCTCTCTCTCTCTCTCTCTCTCGCATTCTCTCTCTCTCTCTCTCTCTCTCTCTCTCTCTTTCTTTCTTTCTTTCTTTCTCTCTCCTTCCATCCCTCTGACTTTATCTATCTCTCTGTGGACTAAATAGGTTTCTCATGTCTACACAACAGCAGAACTTGAGAACGCTGCCTCTGCAGGCCAGTGACTGACAGCTGGACTGAAAGGCCAATTAGTGCTTTTCAAAGGTCTCTTGTGGCCATAAGAACCCCAGTCAAACCATAAACAGGCCTTCAGTCTAAAATGCGAGTGCATCCTAATGAGGAGATGAGATGCGACAGTACACTGTTGAGACCCCGGATTTAAGATTGTTGCACAGATGGATGTCCACCTTGTTTTGTAGCACTCGGCGTTGAACGACTTGATGACTCAACTGTAGCCTGCGAAATGACCTCCGAGGAGTCTCTAACCTTCAGAGGATTCTCTCTCTCTCTCTCTCTCTCTCTCTCTCTCTAATCCGGAACTCTCTCCATATGTCCATCAGACTTGGACCAGGAGACAGATCACTCCCCCCCCCCCCCCCCTTGCTATTCAGCACTATCGGACGGACCATTGAATCGGGTTACGGAAACAAGATGGCCGCCATCCAGTGTAAACGGACGTCTGTTTGAGGGAGAGGGGCAGAAGAAGGTGTTTGCTCGGTAGCTTGTGGCGGACGTGCCGGCCGCAGTGTGCTGCGTCGGTGAATAAGTGATGAAGAGCTGGAAGGGGGGGGGGGCTACTGGTGTTGTCCTGCTGGGTTTGTGGACTCGCGATGGCATGTGTGTGTGTCAGAGCATGTCCGTTTGCACACCTTTGCATATGTCTTTTTTGACATTGAGGCCTTAGCACGGAGCGTGAGGAGGGATAGGAGATGGGCTGAGAGGAAGTGGGGGTTGATGGATGGGGGCGAGGGGGGGGGCTCTCTGTGTTTCTATACATGTTTTTCAAACCACATCACAGTGCACCTGAATGTACAAGCTTATGTCCATATACAGTATAAGGGGCTTTGTGCATGCGTGCATGCATGACAATATACACTATGTCCACCCAGATTATCCTTCTGCCGCGCTGAACGCCCATCCGTATATTGCTCTGCCATCAGGCTCTCGAAAACACCCTCCAGTCCTATCTGCCTCTCTCCTAATACCCACCCAGGGCCTCACGCTCAGCCTGGCCAGCAAACAGCCCACATGTCTGGGAGAGAGGCAGTGGCCGCTGCAGTGATAACGATCCTGGTAAGATCTCAAAGATCGCACCGGTCAGTAGTAACCCCCTTGTCCAGACCAGAACATGTTAGTAACATAGACCTGGCTCGTAGACATTGCCGGTGAGTTCAATCATATTCCAACCAAAGGAGCATTAAGCCAGGGTATGACAGAGTGTGTGCCAAAGTGAATAATTATATATTTTTTTGTCATATATCAAAGACGCATATATCAAGTAAATCAATTGTGCGCATACCAGAGAAGGAGGGATAGTGCTGGCTCGCTGTAAATATGTGGTCATTATAGTGACGCTTCGAAATCAGATCGTCTCTCCTGGGTTTAATTATTGAACACCCGAGTTAGACCTCATCCTGCTGAGTGTGTGTGTGCGTGTGTGTGTGTGTGCAGAACTAGGCCCTCGTCTTGCTGAGTTGCTATTAGCCGCTACTTCCCCTACCTCCCCGCCGGCATGGCTAATGCATGATGGGAAAAATAAATTAAAAAATTGCTCAAGCATCTGTCATAAGAAAGCCGTCTCCTCGAACCCGAGCCACTTAACGGAGGTCTCCTGGAACTCTTTACTGTAGCTACGGCAGGCTCGACGTGACAGCCTCTTAGATGTGGATAACGATACGAGGCCAGTTCCTCGTGGAGACAAACCCACGTAGCGTAACACGGCACCTCTGGAGGGATGCGATCTCGCGGCCCCGCGCTGGTCCTGGAGTTCTGTGCTCGGGGAGAACCAGGCATCTGTGTGCGTTTCAAGGACAGGAGCTGCTCTAAATACCGGGGAAGGTGCACGCAGGCATCCACACACACAATCACACTGAGCTGTGTCACTGTGCCCTTGATGTGAGATGAGGTTTTGATGACTGCGGAGGGATGAGACATGATGTAAATGCTGTGGTCAGTACACCACACACACCTTCTGTAACACACGCTGACTCACGCATACGCTCGCTCACTCAAAAGACCTGTCACACAGACACACACCGCAATGCACACACACACGCGCACGTTCCTGATTCCCTTGCACACACAGTGACGCACACACACCTGTTCTCTCTGGAGACTTGCTGTGAGCCGTGTGTGAGCCGTGTGTGAGCTGTGTGTGAGCGGTGTGATGAGCCGCTGTGATGAGATGTTGACGTGTCACCTGCTCCTGTGTGCCGCCCGGTCCCACAGCCAGCAGCACTGACAGGAAGAGGTGGATTGTGGGATAGGGTGCTGTGATGCTGGCCTTTCAGGCTGCAGCAGGTGCTGTCAGAGCTGCCTGTCTGCCCACCCCCCGCCCCTCCCTCACCCCCACCACCAGACCCCTCGCACCCCCCGCGCCCCTCCCTCTCCTCTGTCTTCAGGCATCTCACACACTCTGTCTACCTCTGAGGAAACACAAACCCCATGTTTCCTTGTCGTCCTGAAGGAGAAACAAACACAAGGCCCTAGTCCCTCCTGCCAGGCTTAGTCCGAGAATGAGGAGGCTCCCCCAGCAGCTGTTCCACTGTATCACACTGCAACATGCACACGCTCCCATGTCATGTCAGCTCACCACACGCTACATGCTACATGTTTAATATCATCATCTATACCAACAAACATACTTTAATCCATTGTAATCCTCCCTGTCACGCATTTGAGGAATAACGCACACACACACACAAACAAACAAACAAACAAACAAACCTCGCTAAGCTCAGTACTGTCCTGTACATATGGCAGGTTTATATGAGTCCATGAGTTGGGGAGGGAGACAGCTGTCAGTCAGACATCCATGCCACCCAGACTTGGGATTACTGTCCAGATCCATATAGCAACACACAGTTAATTACTTTGCCCGTAAGAATCTCATTGGCATTCAATGAATATTTAATAGGGCACGAGGTAATGAAATCACATAGCTGAATATATTGGTGGGGCACCGCAGGATGTCTGCAATTAGGAAAGGAGGCAGGCCATCTCACTGAGTTCAGGATACGTTAATGAAATAGTTAATTAAAAAGTTGGGCTGCTTTACGAGCAGCAATAACAATGCAATAAAACTAGCCGTCGTTCAGGGCGTTCCGAAATAGGTGCTTGGAATTTGCGCGAATGGCGATAAACACGTGGTGTAATTAGGAGAAGTTCCCTCGGAAAACATTTTGTCAATCACCGTGTCCTGTCAGTCGTGAGATGAAGCCGGCGCTCCGTCTGCAAGCTCACAACTCCACAGAGCTGCGGTGGTGATAAGTCCTGTTTTGGGGATGAAACACAGAAGAGAGACATCAGAGGCCTCGCTCTTGTGTTCTCAGCTGTGTGTTCACATACATTGTCCTGGACAAGTATCGATCGAGGGAGAAACGAAGAGCGGATAAATCAATATCTTTTACATGAATGCGCAGCAAGCAGTTTTCGAGCGAGTGGTGGATAAAGTCCAAGAATCCCCCCCCCCGTCGTCATTACATGTGAGGGTGTACACGTACATGCGTGCACACACACGCCCGCAGGCACACACGAAGACCTACACATATATATATTCACACACACCCAAGCAAATACATGCTGTACACAAATAGACACTGACACCAACATCTACAGTGACCACAAAGGCCACACAGACACAGAGCACTTTCTGAGGCAGAAGGTTAGGCCCTCAAAGAGGAGTGTGGAAGCTGGAGTCTACTGCCTGCCCCCACATCTCCCAGTTAGGTGCTGAAGGGATTAAAGCCCAGGACTGGCTGCCTTCGGAGAATTAGGGATGACAGTGATTTAGGTTCACGGTGACACGTTCAGAGAAAAACCCATCAACAGTCAGTTCTCTCCATTCCTTCCCAACCCAGTGGTATTAACATCGCAAAGTGTGACTTTGGAGTGACTTCCAAAACAATCCAATCCCAGCCTGACTGATGAATCATCACCGCTGACAAATGGCGTAGCACTCAGCTCCCCTCGTGTGTTTACATTGAGGCCGTCCATGACTGACCCAGCCACTCCCCTCTGGTCTACAGTCAGGCCCTCGGAACGTTCTAGTCTGATAGGATCCAGGACCTTAGTAGAGACTAAACCATCCTGGACCAGTCATCGCTGTGGGCTATATACAGTCATGGTGTGTGTGTGTGTGTGAGGGGGCTGTAGAGTGAGGCGACACATGACTCAGCGGGAGTGGAGGGAGGCAGAGAGGTGACGGAGATGGTGGGATGGAGAGGGTGGAGGGGAGGTGACGGGGATGGTGGGATGAAGAGGGTGGAGGGGAGGTGACAGGGATGGAGGGGGTGGAGGGGAGGTGACAGGGATGGAGGGGGTGGAGGGGAGGTGACAGGGATGGAGGGGGGTGGGGCGGGCGTGGCTCCTGGGGAGACACTTCAAAAGGCTTTGCTGAGTTACAGTAATCGTGACAGGGGCTCCAATCTTCCAGAGTGTGTGTTGGGGAGTAATTAAGCCTTGTTAGCGTGGCATTGCCTGGACATGCTTGTCACTAAGCTTATTCCCCATTGCTTTATGGGTATGTCAACCTGCCAGCTGTGTGTACATGTGTGAGTGTGTAGGTGTGTGTGTGTGCGTTTCCTACTATACTGTGCAGGTTGAGTGGCCTCATACTGTCTAAAAGTACAGTAGATGCAATGTGCTGACTGCATAAGTGTGTAATCTCTTATTCAGAAAGCAAAATGTGTGTTTTGTGCTGTACATACGTGCATATGTGAGAGAAGACAGTGTGTGTGTGCGCGTGTGTGCACGTTAAGTACAGTACGTTTATGTGTGACAGATGTTGCTAGTGTGGGTGTGTGTGTGTAAAATGTGTCTCTGTGCTAATTTGGAGATACTCACATCCACCTTGAGTCATCCCACTCAAATCTGCTGGACAGCCTGACGTCAAACACCAGGGGTCAAATGTAGGATGGCACGTACGCAAACAATTCCGAAACATGCAATGTTTCTACACAGTTCCCGATGTTTTTTTTTTTTTTTAGAATCTGCTTACCTCTGCCCAGTTTATACACCATGCGTACTTAATGTCTTGAGTCAGTGTGACATGGTGACACTGTGGCCAAAACATCGAAATTGAATGCATAATTACAATTTACTCATTCTACAAGTAATTTGTTGCTGTATCAATGTATCAATGAAGCCATTGATTTATAAATATGACTAACCTTGGCTTATGTATTTTTAGAGTGCGAATGAAGCTGCGTTACTTTTGGCCACCAGTGAATTGTTTCTAATGTTTGATCAATTCATTGAACGGCGCTCATATTGGGTTTGAAGATGCGTCGTTTCATTTATATATCATCAACAACGATGCATACCCCAGCACCTTGCTTTCATCACATCATCTCTATCCATTAAGCTGCTTGACTTGTGACCCCCACGACCAGGGCCATCAAAAACACACTCCTCCGACTTTTTCCGACTGTAAAAAATAAGAAGATAATCAATACAACAATTTCACATTCGGCGTAATTTGGCTTTTTTGGGGGGGTTGCCTAGTCATTTCACTTCACAAGAATCACTTGTTTGGAATGAGTTCACTGAGACATGTATTTGGAAACCTGGCTAATCATACCATGTAAGGTATGGAATAGTATATTGAAATCTATGAAGACAAACTTGTGAATCTTTAACGTACGCAACTTGGAAAATCTTGACATAGTGGGTTTTCCAGTTTTCTCCTGAAGCATTCTTTCACGGATGAATTTCCACCGAGTTTGATACATTTAGCTCAGACACGTTGAGCACCACAGGATCACATCCGACCTGGAGCAACAGGCTGTGTCCTCACATCCCTTCCCGTCTTCCTCTCCTTGTGTCTTTACTTCCTCTCTACATCAGAAGAAGAGAGGCTGGAGGAAATTGAACTTGTTTCCAGGAGGGCTCGTTCACAGCCGAGGTTGTGCTTCTCCTCTGCAGCGGTGTCGAGCTGCTTGCTGCTCATCCTCGTCTCCGAGGCTGACTGGCTGCAAACAAACGCTTCCCTGTCAACGATGCTCTGTTAACGAACACAAAATATCCTAATCAGGCTCTCCAACCAGAACAGTATCCCTCTCCCCCTCCATCTCTCTCGGTCTCTGAGCAGTGTGTGTGTGCTGTCCTGTAACGGCCTGAAGAATAAGGAGAGGAGGATGTGGGGACGGAGGAGTGGAGGGAAGGAGGGATGAAGGGATGAAGGGAAGGAGGGAAGGAGGGAAGAAGGGAAGGAGGGAAGGAGGGAAGGAAGGATGGAGGAGTGGAGGGAAGAAGGGAAGGAGGGAAGGAGGGAAGGAGGGAAGAAGGGAAGGAAGGATGGAGGAGTGGAGGGATGGAGGGGTGGAGGGATGGAGGGGTGGAGGGATGGAGGGGTGGAGGGATGGAGGGCAGGAGCACTGGAGAGGAGGCTGAGGCTCCAGGCAGAGGACTGATCCCCCTTCAACCCAGAATGAAGCTGCTGGTTCCGCTCTGATAAGTAGCTCCCTGCAGCTCTCCGGCCAGCACATCTCACTGAGAGGATGAGAGGAGGAACAAAGACGGGAAAAAACACAAACACACATACACACACACACAGGCACACACATCACACATGCCAACCAAAAGAAAATCAGCTCCCCTGAAACACACCCCCACATAAACACACACACACACACACATACACACACAGACGCCAAGTCTCAGATACCCTGTGTGAGCGCTTTTACAATGATACTCTACTCAGAGACACCAAAGCTCTTTAAGTCTGTGTGGCAGTAAAGGTTGGTAACCAAGGTCAACCACACACACACATGCACACACGCACACACACTTGAAATACCTACAGCATCCAAGATGTCGTTGTTTGTGTATCTGGGTGTGTTTGTATGTGTATGGATTGTTTACCAAGTGTGTGTGTGCGTGTGTGTGCGTGGCAGAGGTGGATGGATGAGGACAGTAAATGTGTGTACAAGAGAGACATAGGAGGGCATAATTGAGTAAAATGAATTACACACCACTGATAGGGGAGCCTGTCTCTGTTTAATTGACCCTTGCCGTCTGGCCTGCACAAGCAAAACACACGCACACACACAAACACACACTCACACACATGCACATTGACCAGACGGCTGGATGGAGGGAATGGTACCTGGCAACGGTTGCCAAGGCGGAGCGGTGTGTTTGTCCTTGCACAGGGTTAGGCAGTCCTAAGCTGACAAGAGAATGATGAGGAACAAGAGCTTACCCCCCCCCCCCCCCCGCCCGCCCAAGCCTCTCACCTACAGTCTAGGTGACACTAACAGGGGAGACTAGCCCACGGCACTGAAGCCCCATTGACCCCACGGATCCTCTTAAGGAGCAGCACTTCATGATCCACAGAACTGCTTGCATGACTTAACCCTTGTGTTATCTTCGGGTCATTCTGACCCATCAGTCATTGTGACCCACCGTCGTATTGCGACAACTTTACCGCATACAAAAACACAGTGAAGCATTTTCTTTTAACCGTTGGGCTGTCTCAGACCCCCCACATTGCGAAGGTAAAAATAAAATTATTTTTATTTATTTTTGTATTGGGTAAAATTGGGTAAACGCAACGATGGTTCGTTATGAACCTTGGGGTCATGTGACCCGAAGGCAGCACAAGGGTTAAAGAGTGTGTGCAGTGTGTGTGTGTGTGTGGGTGTGTGTTTGTTCTTTTTTGCAGAGAACAAAGAACAATTAGCTACACAGCTAACACAGATGTGCTCAATTTTAGGAAGAAACAACTATATTGTTCACCTTTCTCTTTCTTTCTCTCTTTCTGTCTCTCTTTCTATTTATACATACTAAATATATGCATTTCCATTTATATATACAGTATATATTTGACCTTGAACAAATTTTTATGGTTATGGTCTATGGTATTTGAAAAGTGAAGAAGTGTCTTGTGTCGGTGCCCCTCCAACACTTTGACACTTTTCAAATACTGGAGAGGAGGGCTTGGGTGCATGTCACTTACTGTAATGTTGCTGGTCTGTGTGGGGTGCAATGCTGTGGGGTGACAGGAGTCTGTGGGACATGGAGAATAACGGGGGTTTGATAAAGGGAAGATGTACTGGTGTTCTTTGAATGTGAGGATGTCGTCACGAAGTGCATCAAGTGTGTTTCTTTCTCTCTTTCTCTCCCTCTCTGTCCAGTCCATTAGCTTGTGCCCTCGGCCTCCGTCAAATCAATCTACGCTCCTTAACTCCATGGAGTCTTTCACTTCAACTCACCTGCTGACAGGATTAAATGGACATAGGACACCGTTGTGTGGTCTATCCCTCACACAACGTGAGTGTGTGTGTATATGGCGAGTTTGAATGTGTTGCGTGCATGTGTGCTTTTGTGTGTGTGCATCTTTATGTGTGTGTGTGTTTGTGTGTGCGTGAGTTTATGTTTGTATGTGTGTGTTTGTTTGTGTGTGTTTGTCTGCGTGTGGGTTTGTTTTGTATATGCGCGTGTGTGACTGTGTTTGTCTGTGTGTGTGTATGTGCGCACGTGTGTGTCAGAGCTTAACAGGCCAGTGAGCAGCTCAAGGTCTCTATCAGAGGTGATGCATGGCCACCAGTCTCATAGAACACATCACATTCATCACCTCAGGGCAGACTGGTGGCCCCTGCCCCTTCACAGGAAGCATCTATGTGGGTGTTATGTTTGCGCTGCGTGTGTGTGTGGGTAAGAGACAGGGCGGGAGATAAAGGGTGTGTTGTCAGTGTGTAGTATGTAAAGTGTGTGTGCGAGCAGATCGTGTTCTTAATGACTATCTCCTGCTGGCACCAACCTGCCTTACGCATTTGCTTTTAGTCAGGCCAGCCAACACCCTTTTCCTACTGCCTCTGCCTCTCTCTCTCTCTCTCTCTCTCTCTCTCTCTCTCTCTCTCTCTCTCTCTCTCTCTCTCTCTCTCTCTCTCTCTCTCTCTCTCTCTCTCTCTCTCTATCTCTCTCTCTCTCTCTCTCTCTCTCGCGCTTGCTCTCTCTCTCCCCCTCTCTCTCCCCTGTTACTCTTTCCCTCTCTATCCCTTGTTCTCTCTCCCTCTCCCACCTCTCTCTCTTGTTCTCTCTCCCTCGTTCTCTAATGGTCTGAGTGGGACTGGTGAAGGTCATCCTCTGGCAGACTAGGAGCCTCTGTGATGTCCCTCTCTTACTCTCTCCTTCCTCCATCTCTCTCTCTCTGTTTCACCCTGCCAAAGCAAAATATTATTTGTGTACAAGACTATGTGGACAAACTGTGCCCCAACAGTGACTGCAGTAAACTGATTATGTGTGTTTGTGTACTGTATGTGAGACCAAGGGCTTTCAGGAGAAGTTTACAGAGAAAGAATGATAATTAATGGCTTAATGGTTGACACAGGCCAATAGAAATGATGTTAGGACAGCACTTCCTCTATGAATTCCCTGCATGGACAAGAAGTAAAGGGATGAGGACTGACAGGCTGGCTAACAGGCTGACTGGTTAACTGGCTGATTGTCTAACTTGCTGACTGACTGGTTAACTAGCTGACTGACTGGCTAACTGGCTGGCTAGCTGACTGGATGACTGGCTGGCTGGCTGACTGATTGCCTGCAACAGGGCTGAACCAGTCAGGATTACAGAAGAGATTTGGGGAGAAGCAAAGACAGGATCTGTCATCGAAAATTCACTAATAACGGCTTTCTTTTTTTTCTCATCTATCTGCCCTCCTTTTCTACATTTTGTACCCCAGTATTCAGCTTTTCTGCAGCCTTTCTTTTCCTCACCCTTGTCCACTGGCAATGCTAGCTTGTCTATCAGGATAGGAAATGAACAGCTCCAAATCTGTCTTAATGACCCTAAATCCTCCAATAAAGAAAATGAATCCTCTCTCGCATCACAGCGTCAAGGCAGACAAGAAATTCCTCTAATTGTGGAGCGCCGCAATATCCCCTA